>NC_080604.1:18457501-18597501 GCF_027887145.1 Ammospiza caudacuta | reverse complement strand
AGCTGTTGGCTGTGGTGCATGGGACTCTGACACTGTCCATACTGTTTCCCTTGTATCCCTCCCTCCATGGTGGTAATTGCAGCTACCACCCACGGGATCTTCGTTGTTGTAAACTCTGTGTAGGTCAGCAGTCCTGGGAGTGACTGAAGAAGCTCCTCTAGGTTCATACCTTTACCGAAGGTCTTACAGTAAGAGGAGAAGAAATAAATCCTCTGCTAAATCCATGTCTGTTAAGAGGAGGAAGGGATGGCAGTAGCCTTTGCTGGTGACCAGGTCATACAAATAGGTGCACGCAACCCTCACGCAGTCCATGACCAGGGGAGGGGCGGAAGTAATGGTGTTTGTTGTGTTGACATGAAGGGGCTGCAGCCCTAACAAGGACTTCTCCTGCTGCTCACAGGGCTTGTGGCTCGCGCCAGATGTTTTGCTGAAGCAACTTGACGAATAGCTGGACACATCAATAGTGGGAGATTAGCATCTCTGTAATTTAAAGTATTTTACTCCCTCCTCTCCCCCGAGTATCCTGATGTTCAAGGCTGCCAGAAAGTGCCTGTAATCTTGCCTTTTAAGTCAAAAGTGTAGGAGAAGGACTGTTTTAGGTGTCTCTAGGTGCCCAGTTTGCTGTATAGTGCAGAACCGTGGGTACATCACATTGCTGAGGCTGTTCCATATGCAGATATTATGCCTGTTTTGTGAGTAAGTGTCTGTGGAGCTGCTTGAACACAGATTCCTATTACTGCTTGTGGGAGTCGGAATTTTGTACTCTTGTCTTCCAAACCGTGTTCCATCCAGCAAGCCCTTAAAGTCTTGTGAGACCATCACCTTTGCATATTTTGTCTGAAAAGTCTTCGCGCGCAGTTCCGCGTGCCAGAAGCCGCATACTATGTTTTCCTAAAAATTACGTTCGGGTTGCCAAAAAAATTGGTGGGAACTTGCAATTTCCGAGTTACAAGTTCACACGCCAACTGCGAAAGGAGAAAAGCCGACGTGCGAGGTTTTGCAGAAGCCTGACTGTCTCCCTTCCGGCTGAGCTCTAATCTGTGCTCCCACCGGTGTCGTGTGTGCCGACAGCCGGAGCAGGCACCGGGGCTGGCGGCTCCCTTCCAGCGTGTGGGCAGCCCGAGCGGCACAGGCAAGCAGGAAGGGAAGGAGAAAAAGGAGACCGAGCTGCAGACTCAGACTTGAGAAGTAATTTCAAGCCATGCCTTGGCGGATGGGAAATTGGGTTAGCGTGGTCTTTGGAAAAACGCAGGTTGGGCAATGAGAAAGGAGCGGATCGCCAGCGGAGCAGGTGGTCGTTTACAAAACAATCCGTCTTTTTACGTATTTAGTAAGTCTTGAAGTAACGGCTGGAAGAGATCCGTTTGTTGCTGCCCATGCTCCCCTCCCAATTATTGAAAATAGCTTTTGCACATCCTGATTTTGTGTGCTGAAATATTTTGGAGTTTAACTTTGTTATTTCATTTTTTAAAGTCTTGGTTTGCATGTTTGACACGGCTTTGTTATGCTAGATGTTATGTTATGATCTGGCACACAGAGCATTAATTCCTTTATCAGCTCTGTTTCCTTTACAGTTGTTCATTTAATTGAGCTCCTCTGTGTATTTTGCAAAACAAGATGCATTCATTATAACTTGCAGACCTCAGATAGTATGTAACATGTTTCAGAAAAATAGCACTTTTGTAGATAGTTGTGGAAGTTGGGTGTTTGGTTTATTTTTCAGATGATGGGAGGAAACAGTAGCAGAATTCTTGCATGCATAATCAGTCAGAACTTTCCAGAAGTTCTTTATTCAAGTTATTTTCTTTTAAAGCTGTGTTTACTCTAAGAATTCAGCTGAGGCAGTTGAAATATGTGGCTGCAGTGGGGAGCAAAATACACTGTATGTTTTGTTACTCTCCTTGTTCTGCTTTGACTTGTGCAAACAGTTTTAATCCAAAGGAAGAGATCATACGGTCTGTGACTGCGGTATCGTACAATCCAGTTTAGGGTGCAAATTACCCTCTTATGGTACATCCTGACATTGAATAGTCTTGTCTGGAATAGGCTGTAAATAGAGTGTATCCTTCTCTTTCACAAGCCCTTGGAGCAGGAAGCCACATGCCTTAGCTCTACAGTGTTCAGGAGCCAGCACATCTGTGGGACCATGCACCTGCATGCGGCTGGAGATGTTCAGACAGTGTCTTCAGTGCAGATTTGGAACATTAAACACTCATTTCTGGTTGCAAACAGCCTCCACATGCTGCCAGGGGTTCATCACCAGAAAGGCCATTTCCTGGAGCATGGAGCTACCTCTGCTGAGCTTGGCAGAGATTGTGAAGGGCTTGAACAGCTGGGTCTGGACAGGTCATGGGGCCACAGTGCTGTCTGTTGGGAGGCTTTCTGTTGCATTGGCATCGTGCATAAGAAAGGTATGGGCGGCCACAGGAGTGCTCAGGATTGTTCAGTGTTACTGGTCAAGGCAAGCTGGAGAGGCTCATGTGGTGTCCTGCAAATCCTCTGTGCTGCTGCCTCTCCCTCTACCAGCCATTGCTGATGGTGGATTGGAGGTGGGCACAGCTCCTTTGCCATGGGTGAATGCAGAAGGGGGATTAAGAACTTGGTTTCCTGCATCCTGACTCAAAAGTAGGCATATGCGCTTTCTTGGGGGAGTTAGAAACAAATTGGTTTCGACAGAGCTTTTTTAGGGAGTTTTCTCAGGCACAGGATGAAATTTTGAGGTGAAAAAAAAATCATGCTTCTTTTCCCGCTTCTCTATTGGGACAGTGTGGAGAGGACCAACTGTATTTTTGGGTGCTTGGGATCCATGTGTGTGGCTGTTGAGGAACATGTGCTGCATGTACACATCTCCTGCACAGAAATGTGATGTGTGGAATCCTTGCCCTGGACCGAGACTGGAGCTATTCCTGGGAAAGAAAACATCAAGAAAAAGCTGGGGATGAAGCCACCTCTTCTGTCCTGCTTACTCTATTCTGGCTGATGTGAACTGGCCTGCTGGGTGCTTGGATAATGCGTGTGTGTTTGTGTGTTAGCTTACACACCAGTGTGCACAGACACATTTGGTTTCCCTGATGCATTGTGCTGTCCTTGCTGTAATCTGAGAATCACAGCCCTTGGACAGGGCAAGGCAGAGAGTCCATCTGTGTTTCCACAAAAGCTTAGCTAAGTGCATTTTTTTATATTGTGTTATGGGCCTGATTCTTGTGGGGGGTTAGATGCTCTCCGTTGTGGATGCCCAGTGTTTTTGCAAGTCACTCTGCTCAGAAGTTGGTGGTTACAGGGCTTTTTTTAACGGAAAAAAACATTTTTCCATTTATTTCTCCATAGACTGAAACTGCTAAAGAGCCCTTGCTTAGTTTTCCACACACAAGGCACACACTGATGGGAGCATGAGAGGGACTGCCGGTCTCGGAAGCCTGGAAGTGTGTGAAAACAAGGAGTCCTAATGAAAAGGATTTTGCAATTTAATTGTAGTGGGTGTGCCTTTGTTTGTGCAAAGAAATGAAAGTGCTGGAGGCCGAAGTGCTTTCTTTATCCTCAGAATAGGGAGCAGTAAAAACTTCCCTGGCCAGTTCTGCCAAGGTGCCTGAGACCTGCAAGTCCCTGCAGAGCTTTGGCTCCCTGCTCACTGGGACCCCATCCCACAGACTTTGAGCCTTCAGCGATCCAGCCTCGCAGGGCTCCCCAGAAATACCATGTTTAGCATGAAGGACCTTTCTTGGGTTCCTGAGTGCCTTTCCTCTTTAGGTGTTTGTTCACCTCACAGATCCACTACATTTGAGAAGACTGTCATGTCCTTTGCAGTGGTTTTGAGAGTCATGACTTTCCCTCGGGATGGATCTGCACATCTCCATGTAGCCAGGGTTCTGCTTGTTCAGGGCAAGGGGCTTGTTCCTCCTGCCCACTGCCTTGTTAACCCTTTGGAGCAGTCCATGAATCCCAATCAGGTGCCAGGGGGCCAAATGCCCTGCTCCCCTCTGCATCAGCCTCCTGAGCTGCCCCATGTCCCACAGCAACACGATCCATTTTAAATAGATGCTGTTTGCAGCATCTTGGACTTGCTGTGCGAGGATGAGAAATGCTAACATAAATTCTTTAAATAACATCTAGTAGTGTTGAATGCACAGAATTATAAAACATTTTTGTATTCTGAGACTCATTTGCATCTCCACATTAAAAACTGTGGTTTTCTTCTCAGGGAATGGTTGCAAGATCTGATTTGTTTTGAAATCAAAGCTAAATTTGTGTTCTTGCTTTCCTCTTTGCCCTTCATTTGACAAATTTTTCTTGTTCTATAAATACAGAATTGTAAACAAGGGCTAATCCTTAGCAACAACCTGGAAAGTTAACATTTCTCTCCAGCTCCTATTATAATTAATTCAGACGCTATGAATATGATGTGATTTACACATAATATTCCTAAGGCCAGGAGGTACTAATATCTTGTTAGAGAACTGAGGAAAAGAACATGCCTTTGTGTGTGCCATATAACATAATTGCACTGCATTTTCTTTCATGAGAAGATGTTTAAAGATGCTTTTTACTTTGCATTTGAAAAATGAAAGGCTTCTGCTTGTGCATTTGGCTGAAATTGTCTTAAATGTGTTTTCCCTCCTGCAGCAGTCAACATTGTCAAAACATTTTGCAAAGTACATTTTAATAATATGGGTTAGGACCATCATTATATTAATTTAATTCTCTGTGTAGGTAAATTCGTAAGATGCTTCCACTTTGTTGTAAAAGTTTTTCACAGTAAACATCGTATGTTTTCCCTGTGCAAAAAAGCAAGGAGATAGTATAGTCGACAAAAGAATAAAATGCCTTGTGTGAAAATTGTAAAAGTTTAGCTGGAACAGTCTTTCTCTCATGGTCCATCCTTGTATTTTATTTAATTTTCATTTAATTTTGTTTTGTTCTGTTTATATTTGTTCAGGGAGTGTTTTTGTAGTGTTAATCTATGTAAGCCACATGCAGTTGAAAACTGCAACTCCCAAAAGGCTGTGATTAAAACATTATGGATGTGGCAAACCACAAATGCAAAAGGAAGTTTACATTTACATTTTCTATATAAAAAATATTATATTCGAGTTTTGTAATACCTTGGTATCGTGGTCAGCATTGCCATAAAAATTCTGTGTTATATGGAATGATACAATCTGTGAAGCATTTCCCATTATGTAGACACCATGTCTTTAAATTATAGCAATTTCTTAAGATTTTAAAGCAAAATGAGCTCTTAGAAGTGTGATTAATAGCAGGGAATGAGGCTAACACTGGGTCATCAGTGGCACTCCATTACAAAAAAGGTTGGACTAATAAAAGCATCCATCTATTTGACCAATAAAGCATTTGAATGATATGCTTATAGTTTTTATCATAGTGTAGTTACTTTGTACTGAATAAACTGTGATTTTACGTGCTGGAAAAGGAGCGTGGAGCAGGCAGCGCGGCTGAGGTGAGAGCAGTTGTCTCAAGTAGGGAAATATCAGGACTTTTATGTGAAGCTTGATGTTTTCAGAAGCCTTCAGGTTGCAGTGTCTAAATTTTTGAAGCTGCTGTGAAATATCTAAATCCCCCGTGACCCGTGCCTGCCTGCCCACAGTCATTCGGTGAGGCTGGCCCTCGCTGTCCTGCAGGGAGGGGAGAAAGGAGGGTATTGTGTGTAATCATTAATTCAGAGTTAAGTCCCCGGCAGCCCCAGACATCAGAAATACTCTGCTGCAGCACAGGAAATGGGGCAGCACTTCTGTTTTCCTGGTGTGCGGACGCCAACCCCGTCCTCGAGTCGCACCTTTCATCCTGCCTGCTATTATGCTGTCAACCTGATGTATTAAAAAATAGGCAGTTGCCTGAACAATACTGCATTTGGGTTTTATTTAAATACCTGTCTTATTAGTAGGTTGTTCTGATTTCATGGTTTTGAACCTTTTTATTCTTTTTTTTTTTTTTTTTTTTTTTACTACAACAAAAGGCTAAATATTTTCTGAAAAAGAAAACCAAGGTTCTTGGCCAGCTGTGGATGTCCAGGATTGTGCTGTGAAAAAGAGTAACAAATATTCTAAAACTTGTAAAAAAATGATGAGGGGGGAGGCTTCTGGCCATCATGCTGTTTGCACATGAAATGGCAAGGGAGGGGAGATTAGTGCCAGGGCCAGCTGTGACCTTGGATGCTTCATAGATTTGAGACTGGGATGATTTTCCTCAGTGCTTGGCGGTGATGCTGGTGCTCATCAGAAGGTAGGGGTGAACCAGGGATTGACAATGGTGCATCTGGGGGAAAAAGGGACCTGTGGTATAGCCCACAACTACATCCACTAACCCCACCTGACTGGTGCAACATCCTAAAGGGCTTCTTTTACATAGGAGAGGGATGAAGAGACCCATGGAGGTCCCATGCAGGGATTGTGTCAGGGCAGGAATGTAACCCGGAGCCCTGGATTAACCTCTACCATTAGGACCATCCATCTTCTCTCTCTGTACTTCAGATCTTTCCCGAAATCCGTGTTCAGGATAGACAACTTAGAGAAACCTCCCTGGAGGAACGCTGCCATAGGAAATTTCATGAGTGTTACAGGGATGAGAGATGGGGAAGAAAAGGCTTTCTGGAAGGTGGCAGACCCAGGGGATTTGGGTGTCCTGAGCACCTTGAGGACTGAAGTCCCAGAGCCTCAGGGCCAAGAGAGGGATATTGGGTGGGGAGCAGTTGGGGGCAGTTGAGCTTTTGGTCGCTAAAAGACATCCAAGGGGCTTCTATGTTGAAAAAGAGGAGCTGGGGAGATCTACAAAGATCAGAGAATGGTGATGGGAGGCAGAGGCAAGGGGGCTGAGGGTGGGAAAGAGAAAGGAGGGAGAAGAGAGCTGAACCATGGCTTCATGGCTGCTGCAGGGCCCTGGCATGGCCATGGGTGTGTATGACTCGTGTTCATGGTCATGCTGGGCTGGTTGGGCTGTGTCAAAAGCTGTTGTTTTGCTTGTTTGTTCTAGGAGTGAAATGAAAATTTTGTACCCCACCTTTTGCAGTTGTTTTTCTGGGTTTTCAAGTGTTTTTTTTTTTTTTTTTTCTAATGCAAATGGATCTTTCACATCAGTGGTTTGGCCGGTAAATCTTGTTTTGTGAAACACTTTCAAGTGTTTTCAACTCCTTTCTTTCCCCTTTATCAGAACAGATGCACAGCTCTGTGTTTTCCCCTGCTGCCTGTTGTCTCGAGGTTGCACAGCAAGACTGCAAAGGCTTTTTTGTTTGTTGTTGTTGAAGGGGAGGAAAAAACCCTCAATCCACAGAAGAGTTAACAGGATTTCACTTGATCTGCTCGTTTATGCAATGAGTAATGCGAGGTTGGTAACAGCAAATTGTTGTTTATAAGCAAACATGGCACTGTGTAAACAAGAAGGCCTGGTCCCCAACTGGTTTGATTTCATGGTGGTCAGCAGCTGATGCATGTAACGTACAACCTTTCTGCTTCTCGAAATGTCAGAAGAATGACTATTTGTTTGTCTTGAGTTCTTCCCAGCTGTTTACTCTGTAATGCATTTGCCTCAACCTTGATTCCCTAAGAGTGGCCCCTTTCTCCTCCCTACTCTGTTTACATTAGTCCTGCCCCGAGTGTCACCTATGAAATCTGTTGATTATTCCACCTGGTTAATGTTAAATTGCTCTTGCAAGATGATGTGTTTGTTCATAAACACAAATTCTGGGCCCCTTGTTTACTGTACCCATGGCAGCAATCAGTTATTAAACAAATATTGCTTTGTTTGCGGGTGTGAGCAGCAGTTTATCCTGCAAGGTCTGGAAAAAAACCTTTAAATGCTGGGATTTTGATAAAGGAGAAAAAGGGGAGCTTGTCCCTGGAATGTGGCTGAAACTCACTTTGGTTTGCTTTGCTTATCTTTAACTTGGGTGAAGGGGCTAGAAAGATTAGCAAGTTGTTTGGTTTTTCCAAGAGATTTCCTTAGTGTAATGATATCTATCCAGTTGTTTGCTTTTTTCAGAAGGGAGAGAGCACTCTTGCAAGACGACTAGCACAGCGGTAGATGGCTGATGGCTAGAAAATCCTGCATGGAGCAAACAAGGAGGTAGAAGGTCTAGGATAAAGGTGTAGGGCTATGAACCAGGTAATCACTCCAAAAGTACGGCCTTGTGTTCTATGTCAGCATTTGGTCGGGGGCTTTTCGGTTTCTCTCTTCTCTCTTGTCGGATTTTAATTGATGCATGTGCCCTCGATGGGTTTGGAAAAGGCAAAGCTTTCAGCTTTACTTCTGAGGAGATCTGAGGAAAATCTGTTTTAGAAGCAGAGCTGTTTGAATGGAGAGAAAATACCAAATTTAAAAACACGCTTTGTTGCTCCTCCTCCTGCGAGTGAGATGACGGAGCTGCTTTTCTTCTTTTTATAACTGGAAAAGTGCGTTTGCATCTGCTAATTTCTCTGTGCTGCCTGTTTGTTCTTTGGTTTCTGGGAGTCCTAATTAGAGAGAACCATCCTGGTAGTTGTTGCTTTTGGGTTGTTTTGAAAATGAGCAAGAAAAACTTGCTCACACCATCTTTGTTTTTCAAAATTACTGTTTGTTATTGTTTCTGAGTGGGGCTTGGATTTCAAATGCCAGGCAGGACCTGTTAGCAGTAACAGTAAATGGCTAGGGCATTTCACACAAAGGGAGTAAACCCTCTTTGAGTGACCTTGAGAAAGAAATGTTAACTCTTTTTGTGTGAATGTGTTGCCTATTGCTGTATATCTGAATTAATTTGTTAAAATGTGAAGGAGTTTTCTGTTTCTTTATATGTGAATTCATTTATTAAGATACCTTGGATACACATTCATAGAAAGCATAAAATGAAATAATTGTCCTCTTCATCTCTTGGAAAAGGAAGCAAAAAATATACATAAAAATATATCCCCTGTATTCCCTAGTTTGCATCAGTGATCCAAACATACTGCTTGTTCGGGCTGCTGGAGCAGTGTCAGGGCTGGAGGGGAGCTGGAGGTACCTGAAGTGTGTAAGTGGACAAGCTGGTCATTAATTGACTCGTGTTACTGCCATGAATCAAACCTTTGCTACCTTGAACAAAGTGAAAATGCCATTGTGCAGAATTGTTAGAGTTGCACCTGGCTTTGAGGTTGTTTTTGACTTCTGGAGGCTGCTAGAGAGTTTAGATATGCTTTAATGGAGATGTGCATGGAGGGTGGGAGTCTAATTCATCTACAGCCAGCACTTGGTGCGAGGTTTCATGTTATCTTGTTGGAGCAGTGCTGCTGCTGTCTGGCACAAACTGACTGTATTTACTAAATGCAACTTTGGTCTTTTATTTGGTTGAACAGTCACCTGTTTTTCTGTGAGGCAGACTGCAAGAGTTTGTGATGCAAGCTCAGAGCAGTGTGCATGCAAACAAATAAGTGCTGGCTGTGAGAGCAGCCCTGCAGTTTCTGTTCCTGTTGTGCACGGAGCGGCAGGGAGCCCCACAGTGCTGTGATGCCTGGGCTGGGATGAGCAGGTGGGTACCTCCCCAGGGACCCCGACCTCGGGGACAGCACCCAGGGCACTCTGCACCTCACCTTCCTTCTGGAGGAGTCACTCTGGTGCCACGGTGCTCGTGCCCATGTGGTAGCAGTCATGGATTCGCCTGGTGCAGTGAACTATGGCTTCTGGTTTGCCTTGGGGTTTTTTTTGGCCACTCGCCATTCCTTTTCTTCCAAATAAACTGATCCCGGTGATGGTAAGGATGATTTCTGTCAAGCTCACAGCTGAAAGACAGCTCTCCCCAAGAGAGAGGAAGGAACCTCACTCTGCCGGTGATGGTATGTAAATGATTACATCATATTTGCCAGTCACTTGGAAGTGGCCCAGCTCTAGAGCTTTTATGCATCTATGGCATGAGCTTCATGCTGAATATGGATTTAATAGCTGTCAAGCTGAGAGGCATAGATTGAGATAGAGCTGGCTTTGCAAAAGGGGTGTATTTATCCAAGGTGAGACTGGGAGTAACTTCTGTGTGCATGTGTGAAATGAAGGGAGAATGCAAAAATCTAATTTGAGGAAGTTGGATTGTTCATTGTCTGTTTAATGCTTTGGGTGTTACCTCATGGAAGGGAGTGAGACCTTTTGTCTTCACAGCTTGGTATGTTTTAGTGCCCTGGTCTTTCATGGGGACCAGCTCCAGCTCTTTTGAATAGAGCAAATGGCAAACTTTTTAATGTCTGTTTCAATTCATTCTTCTTGGATTTGCTCGATCTCTGTTCTTACTGATTGTGGTCAGCAACACCCTCAGCAGAAGGTGTTCTGAGGGGTCACTGCACTGACTGGTTTTCTGACAACTTCAGTTGTTTGACCATGATTTCACAAAAAGTCAGTGTGGCACAAGTGGGATTAGGCTCCTGATTCCCCTTCCCTTCTGCTCACCACAGCAGTCTGAAATTTCAGCTCCTGCAGAGCATCGGTCAGCCTTTCACTGAGCTGCCTCCAGATGATTTCAGGTGCTGTGGCCCTGATGATAATGCACTGTTGCTGGAAAGAAGGGACCCAGGCAGTGCGGGCCACACACCCAACAGTGAAAGAGGTCGTGCCATTGCATATAGTCAAATAAGTTTAAAATTGTGGCAGTCTGCTTCTAGACAGGAGCTGCCATTCAGGAGATTTGAGGGTGGCAGGAGGACATAAAGGACATAAAGACCTGGCAAAAAGCCAGGTTGGTGACCATCGTGGCCGACAAGGAGGAGGTTGGGCAACCTGTGTTCTTCTGTTGGCCATGGTGTTTGTTGTACTTCACTACTTTTTGAAAGCATGGGCTTTTAATTCGCTAAATTAGATACAGCTTCATGTTTTCCTGCTCCTTGCTTTTACTTCTGTCTCCTTTCTATGGCTCTGCATCACCAAGTAGCTCTCCCCCAGTGTCAGCAGGGCAGGGAGGTGAGCAGCCCTGTGTAAACCAGGTGCCAGGGCCATGGCCCACAGGGATGCTCCAGGAGCTGTGTGAGCTGTTTCCCTTCCTGGGGAGGCCAGCACATCACCTCTGCCATGTGCTCAAGTTCCACTGGCCCAAGGCTTGGGATGAGTCCAGCTGAGGTGAGAGCATCAGGAGGCAGAGCCAAGGATGTGCTGAGGGGAATCCCATTTCTTCTGGACCCTTTATTTCCTAAGCACTAAATGAAATTTCAGATTTTAGATATGTCTAGACATATACAGTGCACGATAAAGTTGATAATACATTAATCATTTTTAACAACAGGTAATATGCATAATTTATGGTGTTACAGTGCTATCTTTTTTGATATTTATGATGGATAATGCTCAGTTTTTGCCCTCATATTACTGCTTTAAATTATACCACAAGAAAATTAATGAGAAAGTAGATTTATGGCTTTCATTTGTTTGTCAATTCGGAAATTAATTGGGTGTTAATTTTAGCCGTCCCTCATCAGACCAGGTCTTTAGTATGTGTGCATTACTTTGCATTCATTGAAGCCTACCTCCCATTTACTGTGGGTCACTAGCTTTGCATACATTAAAATAGCCCTCAGGCTCATTCTCTTGATTACTTTTTGAACTGCCATGCATTAGAAAATTTACGCCTTTCTGTTATAATTATGAAAATTCTCTATTGGAAGATGGTGCTTGCATAACAGCAAGTGTACAGTCTTGCTCAGCGATGTAAGATCATATAGCAAATCCCAATACGTTTTTGTTCTAATCCTAGAAAATAGCACTCTCGACAATCTTTGTTGTGCGAGTTTCATCCTTTGAAATTTCAAGGATCCATTTTAATGCATTGAATTACCTCTTTAAGCTGAGGAAATATCAAAGGATTTCACCTCGTCGCTGTCTCTTTGTTTCCTCTTTCCACACATCCCGTGCGCGTTCCTTCCCTTGCCTTGCTCCAGGTTTGCCTCTCCTCCTCCAAACCCCGCTGTCAGACGTGACTCAGCATCACTTTTTAGGACAGCGAAGCCTGATTTGCTCTGTTTGCTACTATTTTGGTTGATTCCTAAAGATGATCCTTAATTGCACTTTGAATCCCCTTCTCCTTTCTCCTACTCCTGCACAATTCAGCAACCACCAGTAGTGTGTAGGCGAGTGGCCTTCGAAGGGGTAAGCATGAAGTTTTATCCAAAAAGTACCCTAATGTACTGACAGTTGATCTATAGTTAGTTAGTACATAATTATACCTAAAATACACCCTGTCAGCAGGATAAATGACGGCTACTGAAAACTCTAAAAGCATGACGGGTGTTCACCCATCTGCAATGACGAGAGCGGAGGGGTTTGTAAGTTGAGAAAGGCTGGTGAGTTCAGCATGATCTGATTTAGTTAAATCATGCCATATGTTGGGATAGCTCTCTCTAATAGTCGTGCTAACCACAAACACAGGCAAAGAGAAGTCATCTGGTCCACCTGGCTAGTTTGGACTTCCCTCCCCGGCGTTATTTCTGCACTTAGCATGGTGGCAGCCCTTGAGCTGCTCATGTGAAGCTGGCTGATTCACAGTTAATTGTGACATGGTGTAATTTAGTAAATGAGCAGCTGAACATCTGTACGCCTTCCCCCACGGCACATCAAGCTTTACCTTACACAAGGCTTTTAATTTCCACTAGTGAATCCTTTTTCTTTCACTGAACTCATGGATGGTGGGCTGGTGCTGCTGGCTGCCTTGCCAGCCTAGGCACGGGGTGTCAGCTGGAGGAGATGGGTGTTCTGGCATCAGCTGGGGGACATCAAAACATGTTCCTGGGAAAATTCACTACTGGTGGTGCGATGTGGAGCCTGAGGTGCATTCCCTGGCAGGGCGCTTGCTCCAAAGATGCCAGGACTAAAAGAGACCCCCTGTGAGTGGGGCAGGGGTCTCCTGGGAAAGCTGTGGGATTCCTCATTCAAATCACAGCAGTGCCAGGCTGGTGCTGCAGGGTGTTCGTCCCTGTACTGTGGGGAGGCAGCAGCTTTGCTCCTGCTCTCTGTGTTTCCTTGCTGGTCACACTCCGGAGCACGTTTCGTTTTCAAGAGGTAAAATCCTGTCTTTGCGGCGTTACGTTGCTGTGGAATTCTTCCAGACCGTGTTTGGGGTTTTTTGTTTTGTTTTGTTTTTAATAATTACACAGATAAATGCTCTAAAATTATTCCTGAGCTGGTTTTGGGGAGCTGCTTGTGACTGCTAGGTAGAACTTCTATTTATAAACCATGCACGTATGGATAGAATGCCTGCTGGAGAATTTCGGGCTAGATCATGTGATTTGATCACTCACTTAAAACTGATTTTAGCATTGACTCTTCTGCCTATAAAAGTAGAAATACATTTTATAAATCTGTGTTGTGTTTAATTTACATGTCCTTTCATGGCTGGGCCAAGTTCTTTAAGGGCATTTATTCTGCTTCATATAAATAATTGATCAGCCAAGTTAATTTACTTCTGCCTGACTTGGTCAACCTTAATTAACTGCCCTAAAATAAAGACTGAACTTTTTGTTAGCTTAAAATCTTTCACAAGTGTGGCAAAGGAGGGTGGTATTATGACAATATTTTGCTCTAGCACTGATCCCAGGGGATAGAAATGCCTTTGATCTTTACGTGCATATGTATTTGTAAACACCTCCAAGTACTAACATCTGAAATATAATCATGGACCTTGAAGACACTCTGAAACACATGGGCTACATTGTGAATCTGTAGTCCATGTTAAGTCTGGAAGATTATTTAAACAGGGATTTTAAGGCCAGAAGACCCCAGTGATGTTTTTATAAAGGTGATGATATGCTTAAAGATATAGATTGGTACTTAGTGAAGAATCTTAAAAATGCCTCACCAGATGCCTCCGTGTATGGTGAAGCATCTAGAGACATCTGAATATCAGTCCCTTAGTCTTTCAGACTTGGAGTGGGTCCTTATTCTGACAGGTGCTTCAGTCAGTAAATCCTCCCTCATGCTGACATTAAACAATGCTGCTTAGTCTTCAGAAACTATACTGGTAGCAGAATTGCAGCAGTGGCACACTTCAGCGCCCACCTCCTGCCTACTAATCTCCATGCTTAACCTTGCTCATCTTAATAGGCCAGTGGAGCTGAGATGTGTATCAGCAGCATCTGCTCTTGGCGCTGTTATGGACTTTATGGATGCATTTTTAATGCATTAGCAAAGAACTTTTTCAGAATTAGGATTCCTTTAGGTTTGTTTTTTTTTTTTTTACTGCAAAACATTGACTTTAGAGTCATCAGAAAGATTATTTTGATTCAGGCAAAGTTCACATCTGAGCTGTTTTCTCAAATTTGACCATGTCCTTAAGAAATTGGGTGTTCCCTGCTTTTCTCCAGGTAATCTGGAAGATGATTACCTGTTGTCCTTCTGTTGACAGAGTGCCTTCTTTAGATTTTGCTTCACTGAAATTTTGCTCCATTACCTTGAACAGAACATATTCACCAAAGAGATGGACCCAGCTGTAGGGCTTTGACTTTGTGTTTGTGCATCAAAGCTAGAAAAAGTTCTGTGCAAGTTAAAATGAGAATCTGAAGAAATGGATCATTCTTCTGAAATGTTTAAACCAAGCCTACATTAAGTCAGAACAGTTCTTTTATTATGTGCTCCTTGATTTCAGGATAAAGTTTCACAAGCTGTTGTTGGTACTGCAGCTAACTTTGGTCCCTTCATAGAGGAAAGAGATCTTGTGTCACCTTTAATAATTCAGAGTCACTCTGTATCGCTCCTAATATGAAATGTCATAGAATTTTTCTATATATAGAAAAAATAAAAATACTTACACTGGTAATAACTCACATATTTTAAGTGCTAAAAATGCATTTTTCTTTGCAGAATTGATAAGAGAATCATTCTGCTTTCTAGAACACATGAAATAGACATGGGCTCTTCTACCATTAAATTTCTTAAGTCAGAATCAGGTTTCCTGCCTGTCATGGAAGTAGTTGTAGAGTATTATTATTTCTTATAATAAATCATTATGCATAACAGCTTCTCCAGCACTGTGTTGGTTGTATTCAGGCCAGGATCATGGTTTCTGATACTTCACCTGGAGTTTCAGTTCAGTTCCCACAGAACCTAATTATGTTGCATAAAGTCAACCTTGCTTTGCATTTTTCTTTCACAATTTTGAATGACAAACTTCAGTAATAGGCTCCTGTAAGTTCATCTCCTCTGTGCTGGGAAGAGACAATTATCTCAGCCATCCTCGGTGTGCGATCACCTCAGCTCATTTAGGTGTGCTCAAAAAGACAAATAATAATCATTCTTGCAGAAAGCTCTCACAGGTTGATTTTTCATGACATGACACTTAATGATCAAACCAAACTGTGATTATTCATGTCAACTCACATTTGACTTCAGTGATGAAATAAACAGTTTTATCTTTTTTTCCCTTGAAATACCAGTTTTCTATCGGAGGTATTTTAACAAAGTGCTTTTGTTTTGTACAGGCATCTAGTTTAAGGTATATAGAAGTTGACTGCTTGTAAATTGGTGAGGCTAAAAAAAAAAAAAGCCTAAAGATGTTCACTTATGGTTTTAAAATAATTTTTTGAAAGTTTAAACATGGTGCCTTAGCAAACTCTCTTTCCAGCTTCATTTCTTTGGTAGCTGCTGCCAGTTCTGCTGGGATCTGTAGGGTGATCACAACCAGTGGAGGGGCCGTGGCCCCTGTGTAGCTGAGCTGGTAACTGGCTGGGGTTCTTCAAAAGGTAAAACAGAGCATGAAATTTGTCATGGAACAGGTTCTCAAGAGCTATGATCTTTTTCTAGCCAAATACAATAAATAATCCATCTTTTTCTTAGTCCTATAGGTTAGAAAAATTGTTGCAATTTCTACTGTTTTTTCTTTCCAGGACCATTTTGCAGTCCTAGAGACAATAAATAATTTCTTGACCAGTTTGGTTGTGAATTATTTTCTGTGTCCCGGAGATATTTCGCTCAGAAGGGCAAGCCAACAAATCGTGATCAGGCAGTGATGGATCTACTCCTCAGTGGTGCACATTCTTCTTGCTGCTGTCAGAGCTTTGCTTGGTTCTTCCTCTGACCCTACTGCTTATTTATCCAGGTTCTCACTTCCCATTTGTTGCATCAAAAGTGCTGGAAAATATTTCTTTACTGTTCTGGCACATGGGTTTTAGCGTTTCTTTCCACCACAGTAGCTGCTGGAGGCACCTTCCACCAATTCTTGAGTGTGTCCTTCTTCCATCAGCTTCAGTCTGTGTGGTGGGGGCACGCCACCATTACTGTCATGCTCCAAAACAGTCATAGGCATGAGTTTAACCCTCTAACCCAATTTTTCCTTGTGGTCATTGCTGTCTTCATCTGCTTCTGGGGTAAATTAAGGTAGCGCTCCATTTTCTCCAGTTGAGACCTGACTCCAAATTTGGGTGGAAGCAGAAAAAAATTACATCAGTTTTTGCTTTTTGATTTGTCATGGGGTAAAAGAGGTAAATAATTTTTTAGCAGTATATAAAATCCTTTATTTAGCATATAAAAATTGCCTGGTATATCTTTGAGTGACTTGGGACCTGTCTGTGGATTCTCACTCCTGTGTCTTCTTCCAAAGCAACCTGTGGCCATGCAGGCACTGCCTGGTGTGTAATCCAAGCTTGCCTGATAGATGTAAACACTTATTTAGACCTTATCATGCTTATGGGCTTTTCTTACAGTGCTGAAAATGAAAAACACACCATACTTGGTGTGTATCAGAGCAGGATCGTGTTAAAATCCAAGAGCATTTCCTAGCGGTGTTGGGAAAGCTGTAGGTTCGTTTAGATCTCTGGAGCTTTTACAGAGGAGTTGACAGAAGCTTTATAATGAGTCTCCAAGCCCTTTTGTCCCCTGGCATAATTTGAAGATTTAACAAAACAGATTGAAAGAGGTTTCCATAGACCAGCTGAAATTTATTTAAATGCAATCAGAATGTTTGAATCTGTCCTGCTACCATCCATGTGCTTGGTTTACTGAATTCAAACGGATTCTTCCTTGAAGATAAAACATCTTCTTTCTGAGGTGAAGTAGCCTGCACAGGGGCATTTGGCTCCCATGTCCATGTGATTAGTGTGGGGCTGGCAGCGTGCTTGGGACACACAGCTTGGCTTTCCATACCCCATCTCCCCTGGGTGAGGGGTGGAGGAGGGATGGGCTGGTGGAAGCCAGACAGGTTAATGGTATTTAAACCCTGGAAGCTGGGGCTTAGCAGGTGGAAATACTTTTAAAACAAGTCATCATACTATCTCTGAGTTAGAGCTTTGCAGCTGAAAACTGGCGTATGTGCTTTGTGTGGGGAGTCTTGTGCACCAATGCTGATGTTTGCTCCTGAGGGTGTGTAAATCCCAGGGGTGCTGGGGTGAGGAGGTGGGTACTCATCCTCATCCTCATTGAAGGCTTGTGACCCACTGATACTCTTGGTGAGCTCAGAGTGTGAAGCACCCAGGGACAGGCTGACACCAAGAGTCAGTAGAGAGGGCTGGCTGGAGGGAGCTGTGGCTGCTGAGATGATGTTTAGCCAAATAACACAGGAGGCTCCTCACTGTAATGCCATAACAGCATCCAAATCCATAGCCAAAAACTTGGCCAACAAGAGTAATTCTGTGAGCATTTGTAGCAGTTCTCCTGAAATGAGAAGTGATGATGGTTCAGCACATCCCAGATTAAGCCTAAATTGCTTCAGAGTAATAAAAGGTGCTAATTTGGCACTATCATGGTATGAGTGAAAACCAAAATAGTGAATGCTCTGCTTCACCTCCATGCCCTTACACAGCATATATCACATTTTTGATATTGTCCATCATATGTTGCCAAGAATGACTCATCCGTTTCAAAGGAAAGCATCCAGATGTAACTAGAGAAATTTAATTATGGATTCTGTGTGTTTGTTCAAAAATATTTTTTTTTCTCTAAGGGAAAAAAGATGTTGAGCAAATAATACTATATTTAGAAGAGAACTAACTTACTAAAATTATAGCTGTACCAATGGATAAATAAACATAAACTAGTAGCATGAACCATTAATGAAAGATAAATCGTATGAAGGAAAATGACATATGTTTACAGTTTTGGCAGGATTTAAAACAGGGCATGTCTCCTTATATACAGCAACTGTTTTAACAGCTGCTTTTTTTTTTTTTCCCCTCTCCCCTCCCCTAAATTATTTCAGGTTTTTGAGTCATGATGCAAGAATCTGGGACTGAGACAAAAAGTAACGGTTCAGCCATTCAGAATGGAGCGAGCGGTGGCAACCATTTACTAGAGTGCAGCCTGCGGGAAGTGAGATCAAACGGCGAGACACCTTCCGTTGAAATTGGGGCTGCAGACTTAGCACATCTCCAGCAACAGCAGGTACTGTAAGATGCATTACAAGTTTCTTACCTACAGGAAAAGCATGAAGCATTTAACCCCCCTCACTCCAAAGCCCTTTGTACTTGCCAGGCAGAGGATGCTTTTGGGACTCGCCTGTGACATTCTGCGCGATTTTGCCCGTAGGGGATTGCAGTCAGTCGTTAGTGTAAAGGGAAACCTTGGACTTCTCTTCCGGGGCTCCTTTTTGTAATCATCCCCTGGAAACACCCAAAGATCAGGGCTTGCTTCCATTGCCTGAATGTGTTGAGTCTGGTGGCAGCAATTGGGTGAACTGCTGTATACAAATAACTGGTTTCCAAAATATGTCACTGGGTGGAAAATACACTAACGTTAAGTTTTGTTTTTGCAACAAATTTTAATATAACCTAGCAACCTCTATCAACAGAATGTTTTCTATTAGTGAGGAAGGCTGCAGAGGTATCTGCTGTGCAAAACATCAGAATAAATAAATAAATACATCCATGTCAGTGTTCCTCAACTCCAAAGAATCAGAACCAAATCGTGTGTTTTGCCTTGGTATTTTAATTAGTGTATATTCTGGGAAGTGACCAAATTCACCAGTGTAAATTATCCGCATAATACGGTTTGGCTTTTTCTTTTCCCTGATAAAATTCTGAGGCCCTCTGAGGAAATTTTACACCAAAGTGCTGGGCATGTATCATTAATGTGTTTGGGAACAAAGGCTGCAGCAGAGCCATGGTGAATACACTCGCGCCTAACCCTCACTTTCTCTAATGCAATAAGGATTCTTAAAACCTTTTAAATAAGCGATTGGCAGCTGGTTAAGACTCCCCTAAGTGTACAGTGATCTTTTTAGCAGGTTGTTGTGGAGAAGAAAAAAACCTGTGCTCAAAAACAAAGCAAAGTGAAGGCTTGAGGAGGAGCCGGGCACCCCATTTGCCAGCCTAAGACAGAAAGCTGCCATAATTAAACAAGTCAGAAAAATGGATGATACTAAATGCACAGACTTTGGTAGTTTCAATCATTTCGTCCTACAGGTTTTTACTTGAAGTGAGAATACCATCAGTGAGAAAATCACAGCCATGCTGAATTCATTACTGCAGTAGTCACACAAAACCATGGATAAAATTTCAATAACTGCAGGCCACAGTTGAGTAAACAGTTGCACTGAAACTTAATTCCTGTTGACTTTTCCCTCATTCTTTGCCAGGGGCACATTCTGATTCGTAGTGCAAAGACAACAGGGGTTACAGCTTTGATTAATATAGGACAGTAGAAGAGGAGTAAAATATGTTCAACACAAAGGTCTCATCTTAAAAAAGGCTTAGTATCAAAATGAGTTAATTACACTGTGTTTTCCATAGGAGCACTATGGAATTTTCCAGTGAGGCTTTGTGCAGAGAGAAACAGGGAGGGGGGATCATGCAGACGTGCACACGGTGGACCAGAATGGCTCAGACCTCTGCTCTTCCACCATGAACTGACCCTGTGCCAGGGCTTCTCCACAGCCATCCCAAGGCTGGTAGCTATCCCAGGAGCTCAGGATGTCTCAGATAATGTTTTCACCTCACATGTAATGGCTGGTGTCATTCAGCCGCCCGTTTGGTCAGTTAAGGAGTGGCACCCATTCATTCCCAGTCCTCTAGCCCTCCCCAAACAGTGCCCGGCACAGACCCGAGTGCTCAGGGCTGGGGATGGGATTGCCAGGCTCAGGATTGCTTTCACACAGCTCTGACTTTAGCTTGGAGTTTATTTATCCACTGCCAGTACAGAGAATGTGGTTGGGGATCTTGCTTTTCTCCAAGTTCTTCAAAGACCTTTATGTTCTGTGTTTGAATTCTGCTGTTAATTGGTTTTGATGACTAACTTCTCCATGGAGTTTATCTTCTATAAAGCAAGTTGATTGCAAAGTTTAAAACAGTTATTAAATAAAAAAAAGGACCAACAAACCCAATCCTGATAACAATAAGAGGGCAATCAGAGCTGGCATAAAAATATCAACCTTGGTGTTTGGAAAACATTTTTAAATGCTGAAAAGAAGAAAACCCCGTTGTTTTCAGACAGCTAATGCAAGCATTTACAGATACACATACAACATGGAGCATAATGTTTAGATGTTTCTCCGTATACAACATATGCTCTCAGGTCACTTAACAGAATGCGTTCTACAAAACACTCCTTCAATACAAATGAATGAGTTCTGAATTAAACAGCTATTTCTTAAGAGCATTTCATTCAAATCTTTTCATTTTGCCACCTGGCACTTGTTTTGTCTGCAAAAAAATAAAAAAAATCAATGGTGGGTAGTTTTAGCTTTGCTGCTGTGGTTAGTTGTGTGTTCCCATGATGAGCTTGGCACAACAGTGAAACCTGCATGTACAATGGCTTGTGAAAGCATCTGTGCTGAATTCAGGGTCACATTTTTGGTGACATTTATGAATTTATTAGGACTAATAGCTTTGTTAGAATGAGAGAGGAAAACAGAAATACTTGAGGGGTTTTTTAGGAAGTTTTAATGGGTTTGCCGACTTGTAAACATTTTACCATGGAAAAATACGGAGCACCACAGCTGTTCATATGTTTGCAAGAGAAATGTATGGTGTGATCACTCTTGCTGTGAGTACAGGGAGGACTTGTAGGACAAGTTTTATGCTTCCCATGTCATGTTAGGGTGATTCTGCCATGCAAGGAGACAGAGAGTGATGTGATGCTCAATTATTTTAGCATTAGCAATCTCATAAAATGTACTGTTAAGCTGGGAGTAGCAAATGTGGGGATGAGTTCTGCAAGTAATTCCAACTGATGTTTATGTTGGTGAAGTAAGAAAGGCAAAGCAATACAAGTGACTCTTCAGGGATGGTATGTCTGTGGAAGAGTTGGGTAAAAGTGGAAATGCATATACATTTCACCCTCAGAACCAAAGTATAAGGGAAAGGGAACTTTTTCTCAGTATTTTGGCACTTGCTGGAGGTAGCAGAGGTGGCATTCCCACTGCTGCTGGCTCTACAGGTTCCAGAGGTCAGCATCTCATGACAGTGATTGTCAGGATGTGGTGGAATGGGCAGGGGTTTGGTGACCTGCTTATAAGCCTGGGGCAGGCTTGAAGGTTACCTGGATCATTGTACTTCCTAAAGAGATGAAGCAGGGATTTGGTGTGGGGTCAGCTAGTGGGGCTCAGGAGCTCTGTCCCAGAGTGCCCACGGAGGCAGCACCAAGTGACAGAACAGAAAACCTGGGAACAGAGTACCAGGCTGAGTCTGGCAACATCTGTTGGCTCTGAGGCATCATGAAGAACATTTGGGAGGTGCAGAATGGGTGTTGCAGTGACCCACAAGCTGAAGGAAGATCAGGCTGGGCGAGGGAAGCTTGGGCAGAAAGGATGTAATGATGGGGTGACTCCTTCCTACCAAGCAGTAATAAATAAAGACTCATAGGGACAAACTGCCTTTTAATGTTCATGATCACAGCTGTAGTTGCTTCAGTGGTTTCTGACATCTCCTCAGATAGAAGGTTTGATGCCTCAGTCCTAGACAGCTCTTTTTTTTTTTTTTAAGCTTATAAAATAAATATTATTTATTGCATTTTATTTTTATCCTCAGGACTATTCATTAAAGCGTTCTTCACGTTATTAGCAGTGAAACAAGACTATGAATTGAACAAAGGGAATGATTACAAAGTTGAATCCTGATGCATAGCAGCAAGACACCAAGTGCTGTGTTGCATGGTGGCAGAAATACAAACCTCTCCACATCAATAGCCGGATCCACTTTGATACCGTAACTTCAAGTACTGCCCCACGAGTATAAAACTCAGTATCTTTGTCTAATCCAGAAAGCTTTTGAACTTTGAGGAGGTATGACTTTAATAGTAATTTGTTGACAGATTAGCTGCAGAGATTGCAAAGGGTTTATTTTGCAGAACTGGCAGGCTCCTATCAGTGTTCTCTTAAGGAAAAAAACACACACTGCTGTTTTGCAATTGCTTGCATTTATTGACAAGCTGTGCTGAACAGGCAGAATTGGAATGTTTGGGTAATGTAAACCTATAGCTTGTCTGATGGAGTGTAGTGTACTTTTAGGTAGTGCACAGATTGCTTGATAAAAAGGGTTACAAGGTGGCCGTGTTTATGACAAACTGGAATAGAAATACAAACGCAACTGGTATGTGGAGAAAGAAGGAGGAGGTTTATGTAAAGAATTGTGGGGAAGTTTCTTTTCTTCACTTTGTCTTTCAGCTGTACTGTACTGTAATTATGAAGTGTCACTTCAAGCTTTCTGAAGAATTTAGATAAATACTAGTTTTGCCATGTGTCCACCAAGTAAGGAAAGAAGGGGGGTTTCCTGTTATATCCTGTTTTGTGCTTTTATTCCAGTAAATATCTGCAAGTGAAAAATACAGTTTTGTTCATATATAAAAGAAGGCCTGATACACAGAAGAAATTCGGACTAGATTCTGGTCTGTGCCCAAATCGGTGCCTGCAGTTGGGCTGTTTGTGGTGTCTGTGTCAAGATGCCAGAGTTGGGCCCTTTGGCAGAGGTTGTTTCATGAAATGTTGAGATGTGAAGTGTTAGATTGAGGGAATCAAACTCCGGAGGGAATATGTGGGTTCTTCAGATTTTGTTCATGTTCAAAGACAAGGAAAATGTACAAGAAATAGGGGATTTGGTGTATTGTTGAGAGGCTGTTTTAATTGGGCAGATCAAAAAGAAAATTTGACTAGAAAGAAATCTGAATATATTGCAGTGTAAATGAAAGAAATGCTTTTTTTTTTTTTTTTTAATTGGTGAGTTTCATGTTATTTTGCAAACCTGTGAGGAGAGGTTACAGACCACATCAGGAGTTTTACAGTCCCATTGATCATGATGTGGACTTATCTCTGTGGAGCAAAACTGCTAAATTAGATCCAAGATAAAGTCTTTGTTTCATATTGACATAACTGGGTTAGACCAAAATTGTTTGTTAGACTTAGAAGGGAGCGTCCGTGTTGAGTCATTTTGTCCAAAGAGACATAAAGCCTAATTATTAAACTGCTGTTTCTATTGAAAGAGCCATTTGAAAGTATAGATTAAACTCCATGCAGGCTATTGGATTGTGTCTGATTTTGTATTGTAGTACCCTCATAATTGAAGATTACAACATGGTGAAAAGATGACTGCATTTGTAGAGCTTCTGCTGTTTCATCAGAGATTGTGAAAAACAACTTTATGTTCCCAGTAACTTTGTGGTTTTTATCATTCATACTTTTCCCCCAAGTTCTGCCATCTCCCAGCATTGAACGGAAGGTGACATGATGTCTTTTTAGTCATTCAAATCTAATAACTTTTAATCTGAAGGTTAAGTAGTGAGATATAAACTAAGAGACGATAATATCAATTTTATGTTCACTGAAGGGCACAATATACCTCTTTCTAGTAGAGGGAAAATTGTGCGTAAAATGTCTTTTGCTTTTCAATGGAAAAGCTGTGGCTCTGAGAGCTTGGGAATGAAGCAGCGCTGGAAAAATTAAATAAGTTTTAACATAGGCTGGCTACCTTGCCTGGGTTTTAGAATCAATGATTTTTTTCCTTAATAATTCAATTTTTAGATCAGTTGTCAATGAACCATGCTGAGAACATTCATGCAGCATTCTCTATCCTCACTATTGCTAATGTCTTTGTTATAACTACTTATTGACACCAACAAGCCCTAAATTTTCTCTGTTGAAGGGTAAGGGGAAACTACTGCTTAGTTGCACTTGCTGAGATTATTGTTTTCTCTTTGTCTTGGCTTTGTTTTATTTTGCTTCTGAGGTCTTTGATAAATAACTGCATAAACCCGAGTCCTCAGAGCACCTTGACATTGGCACCCAGAGCTCTGCTGTTGTGCGTGCAGGTACAAGCATGGACATGCAGAAGCTGGGTCGTCAGACATGTAATCACCTGGGTTATGTGCACATCCAAATCCAGAAGTCCTCTGTAGGCTGCCCATGTCTATTTCTGTATTTATTTATTGTTTTACAATAGCTGCTTTTACTTCACCTGGTAAATTAGGATCAGGCAGTAATCATTTAGGTTTCTGTGGGCTCTTTGAAGGGATGGAGCTTCTGAAATATGTTTGCTGGGTTGATTTTTAGCCTTGCATCTCTGTGAAAATTCAGCAGTGTGTTTGTTCCCAGCTGTTTTCGTAGGTGTGCCCTCTCCCCTTATATTTGCTTATGCTTACTCATAAGCAGTAAAGTTCCACAGTCAGGAGTGCTGTTTAGGGAAAGTCTGCAAAGGAATGCTTTAAAGCTGTTAGCCAGCACGTGTATACACTGCAAAAGGCTTCCAGCAAGCATCAGATATGAATTAAAAGTCTGTTTCAACTGATTGATGTTATTCAGATTATTAAAGACTGTTTCTCCTCCACTGATCTTCATACTTTAAGGGTTGTTTTATGAGTGGTGCAACCACTTATTTGTAGCAAATATATATATATATATATATACACACATATATATCTCAAACTTAAAATGGTAGTGTGCCTATGGAGGTGTAAAGCAGCCTTTAATTCACATGGAACTGCTCCTCATTGTGGCTTTTAACGTTGCAAGATGCTTAAGCATGTGCCTAAATGTAAGTGCATGACTAGTCTGATTAAGGTCACTGGTACGTCTCATGCCTGTAAAATTAGGAATGTGCTTAAGTACCTTGCTGAATTAAGGCTTAAGTAATTTCACACTAATAAGAAGTTGCATGGATTGCTGACATTTTAGAACTAATTTAACTTTATTTGGAGACACGCTGCATGCAGGGAGATTGTTTGGCAGTGCCTGAGGAGCAGCAGTGGAATTGCAGCTGTTTTCAGTAGCGTAGCCCCTGATTTCAGTGGAGTTTTTTCTGACTTAAAAACGTTTAAATAAGAACAGAATCAAATGCCATGGTTTCCTGCATTATGTTCAGGGGAGCTCCGCTGGGTATCCCAGCAAGTGAGAAGAATGTTAACAGTACTGTTGTAATTTATAACAGTGATGTTGTAAATAAAGATTGGGGTATGAAGTAAAAATGCAGAAGTTGTGAATGTTCTTCATGAGTTTATTTAACTGCATAGCACCCCATTAATTAAAAAAAAATAACAGAAGGTATCTTCTGGAGGCTTAGTGTAAACAGTGACATTATATAATGACAGTTTTGTAGGATAGTGTTGCTTGTTTTGTTGCTGCATTCTGTATTTTGTTAGCCATGCTCCCTACATTTTCAAAACATAAACTATATTTGCAACCTGTTTTAAATAGTGCAAATATATCTCCTTTTCCCCTATAAAAGCTACAGATTGTGTCTGTGGAGTGTATAGTCTCAGACATCCCTGAAGCCTGGGGCAAGTGCCAGGTTTATTACAAGTTGGGCTTTTCAATTTATTTTGAATCATATTTCTTCTTTTTCTTTTATGGGTTCTTGTTTGCTTTTTGTTTTGTTTTGGTTTTTTTCTTCTTTTTTTTTTTCCCAGGCTACTGAAAGTAGGGCTGATAAAGTGAAGGCTGAGGAGAGTTGGGCTATTTAATCTCTGTGACAATGTGTTGTAAAACTCATCAGTGCAGTTCTCCCCTTTGCCCCCTGCTCTCAGAGCGTGTTCCCAGGCAAACCAAAGAGAAGGATGCAAGAAATGGGTATAATTCCTTGTGTTCTGTGTGCTGACCTAATACTGGTTCTCATTTAATGACCCAGGATTGAGGACTGGGATGGTTACAGACAGAAACATCGCTGGGCATGCAGCTGCATGCCTGGAGATGGGTCATTTTTGCTTGGTGGAGCACTGCAGTTCCAAGTTTAGGTGACCTCTTTTGATCAAGCTTCAAGGCTGAACTAATTCTTATATGCACATTTGGGGCCTTCTTACTTTATGAAATAGAATAAGCAAGTTTTTTGAAAGGATTTAGTTCCTTTCTAGCAAGAGGCATCGTTATCGAGGGGCACAACACAAATGTTTCAAATTTGGAGATGCAGAGCAAGGTCACAGTTTGCCTCCAGAATCTGAAGTAATCAGGATTTTATTTCAGATAAAACCTCTGGGGCTGATACTTAGAAAACACAACTTTTAACTGGCATTACGCAATTTGCTATGGGTCACTTAGCCAAATATTTGCGTATGGGTCTTTTTTCTTCTTTTTTTTTTTTTTTTTTAAGACTTTCCAAAGTTCAGGTGGGATTTCAGGCTTTAACAAACTCTACCTGGAAATTAAGTGCAGGAAGGGAGGGGGGGGAAAAATCTTGTCTATTTGAGCTAGAGTGATCACAAGCTAAAAGAATGTGGTTGCTGTTGGCGTGCTCAAATCAAGTTTTCCTTAAATTTTCCTTGTTATTATCACCGATACTGAAAAACGTCTGCCAGGAAAGAACTGCAACACCAGTGAAATGTTGTAAGACCACTGACTGTCTGACATTCTTGCTTTTTTCCTCCTTTTTCCAGTAATCAGTGAGATACGTGCAGAAATAGGGTAAGGTCCCTAGCTGTTCCCAGGGACTGTGTGGGCAGAGGGTGGATCTTCCCTAGTACCTTCTGGCATCCTGAATCAGCAGCAGACCCACAACTCTGGGAGGATTTGGCTGCGCTCTCACGGATGGAGCTGGAGCATTTGTGTTCTTATACCATCACCGTTTTGTATTTCTGTTTCCACATAATTAAGTGATTCACTGAAGGAGAAAGGTCAGACAGGCACAGGGAAGGAGAATGGAACTTGTTAGAAGTAGTGGGGCCCAGCATCTTGCGGCAGAAATTAGAAACAAGATGGAACATAGTTTTTCTCATGGATAAGAAAGCATTTGGAGCGCTCAGATCCTCCCAGTCCAGTCTCAGCAGTCTCCAGGAGAATTCTTCTGGCCTCTGCTTAAATGAGAAATTTGATCTGCAGATGAGCTCACCTAGGAATTGCTCTGGTTTTGGGGAGAGTGGCTGCAGTTTATCTTGACTTTGTTGTGTTGCACTGCATACCTGCTCTCCTATGTCATCCCTCTTCTTCAGGCTCAGAGCAGGATGGACAGGTGTGCGTGGAAAGCAATTGCTCTGGATTTTGTTGGAAGCTAAAGTTGAAAGCATCCAGTGTGCTGAGTGTGCAGGTGTGGGAGCTCTTTGTTTGGGACAGGGGTGCTCTGTGTCTGGTAGAACCCCCAAAGTGTCTCCTCTGGAACAGCTGGCATTCAATTATAGCTGTAGGTAAAGTGCTTTCTGCAAGGTCACAGAGAGGGTTTGGTACAGCTAAACCTCACCAGTGCTTCATTTTAGTGCCTGTTCTTCTCTCCCAATAGCTGTGCTGGTTTCTCCATCCCAGACATGGTATTTGGGTAGCAGAAGCAGTTGTTTTGTTGAGGGAAAACAGTCTCCTTCCTTGCTTTCCCATGGCTGTAAGGCTGTATTACAGATCCAAAAGAAAACCCTCCAAGTCAATAAACAACAAAAAGCAGAATTATCTTTTATAGTGTTCTTGAAACAAATGTAAGGTTATAACACTAAAGCAGGTTTTAATAAATCTAGGCGTGAATCCATATTGAAGAAATAATCCACTGCTTCTTTTCTGCTTCTTGTCTTTTTAATTAGCGCTGGCAATGGGATTGTTAGCTTTTAAGATACGGTAAATATGAGCCTATTAATATTATTGAATATAATACTCAAGAAGGAGCAGGGAGTGCTGGTAACTGTAGCTGTTTTATGGAGGAGCTAAAAGTGGGCTCTTTGCTGTTCCACACATCTTCCTTTATGACTACTGGGGTGAAGCCCTTATTGGCAGCCCTTCCCCAGGTCCCTGGAGCAGCTGTTCTGGAGCAGCCATCCCAGCAGGTGCTGTGGGACTCTTGTCCCTTAGTCCACTCTGGCAGGATAGGTCTGAGCCCCTTTTCACAACACAGGGAGTGTTCAGAGTTTAAAATAGTTCTGACTCTTTTTCCCTGAGAAATGATTCACCAATTCCTCCGATTAATGCTTTTTGAAGTGCTTTACTGTTGTTTTCAGTCTCTTAACTTGGGCAAGGACTGGATTATAAGGGTTTAACAGTGATTAGCTCTGTTTACAGTATTTTTTTCTTGCTCTGAAAGGTACGGTGTTTGCTTTGCTGAGGGGTTTTATTTTGCAGAGTTTCTCTTGACCACCTGATTTTTTTCATAATTGGTTGCAAGGACAATTGCTAGGCATAATAAATAAAAGATACGGCCTTCCAAGGCTGTGTCATAGGGACTGTACGTCAAAGATTCATAAACTGTGAGCAAAAATATGTGCCTCTCCCCGGGGGCAGGGAAGCGCGTGCCATGTTCACATTTGGGGATCCTTCCAAGGTCAGGGAGGTAGGAACTTCTCCGGAGCTGGCTGATGGCCTGGCTGGGCTGCAGCCACGCTCAGGATAGGGCAGCCCACCAGCCCAGGTTTGCTGGGAACTCCTCCTCTAGTCTTAATGTTTTTCTTTGTGTGTTTTGGAAAAATAGACTTTTTCCTTTCCAGTCTTTCCATGTAGACCAAAGGCTGGAGTAGAGTGTGTCTTTGGCGCTCCTGAGTCTGCCTCATCTGTGTCTCAGCAGCCTGTCAGCGGAGCTTTCAGTCCTGCACAGGCCTTTTGGTGCTCAACTCTTCATTAGGAAGGTTTTCCCCAGTGCCTGACCAAAAGTCTTATCATAGAATGGCTTGGGTTGGACAAGAAAAAAACAACATTTCTCTATGTCTAGTCTTGTATCAGGTTGTTCTTGGGACAGATAATGAGCCAATGAGTGTATTTGCCCATTTAATTTGTATATGTCAATGATGATTTTGAGAAGACTCAGGACACGTTTCTGAGGATGCTGCACTTCAGTCTCCATCCCAGTCACTGTCCTTCATCACTCCCTTAAATCTAAAGTAGAAAACAGGAGGCTCAAAGGGGGACATGGGCTGGGGGTGTGAGTGAAAATCCCATTTCATGTTCAGTGCCCAGAGTCCATCCGGAACCCCCAGTAACTGCCTTGGCCACGCCTCTGTCATTTGGAGGCTCTGTTCCTGTCTCTGCCAAGTCCCTGTCGTCCACAAGACAAGACATCTGCAGTACATTTGTTTAAAGCAGGGAGATGACAAGCATTGAAACAGATGTTGGAAAGCAGAGCAGCACAAGGCCTGTGCTAAGTGAATGGCCCTTTGGGCTGGGGCTGTTTGATGGCTGATTGCAGAGTGAGCCAACTGTTCCTTCAGAGCAGGCTGCGCCCAGGAGATCCCCGGGCAAGAGATGTGCTTTGCCAACATGTGGTGCTCCCTTTGTCACCGTGCCTTTTCAGGTGTACCTGGGGAAAGCACAGGAAACAGGATCATCATTCAAAGCCCCTTAGATGAGTAACACTCTTGCTTATCCAGGCTGAATTGATTCCTGGTTACGAGTTGAACCATTGGAAAGCATCAAGAGCGTGCCTCGGCATCCAACAGCCAGTATCACTCATTAGTTTGAATGAAAAGCCTGTGCAGGCTTTATCAAAGCTACAGAGAGTTTTATCATGATCAACATAAAACAATATTCTGTCTGAAACCTCTGCACCATATTGCCATATAAAAAGCAGCTAATGTCTAGTGATCCTTGGTATATGAAGCAATTCAGGTTTATCACAAGCTGACATATTATGCTTTGACAGCAAAGAATCCCTTTTGTACCTGATCTCATGTTTCCTAAGACCAGCTTTTCACCTCCTCTCATCTTGTCTCTAGGAGCTGATCCCCTTGTGCTGGGGAGGTAGAGCTCTTGTTAAATGAACTCGTGAAACCGGGGAGTATTTACCTGTTAGTCATCTTGGGCAAGACACGCACTTGCTGAGTAAGGGAGCCAGGCTGGGGCTCAGTTTGTTCAGCCTGTGGACAGGAGCTGGATGGAAAACTGGCCCCTAGCAGGGAAAAAGTGCCCCTTCATGCTCTCATATGTTTGACAGGCATCCTGCAGTAAATGTCAAGGACCCAAGGGCTGCCTCTTTCCCCAGGGTAAGCCACAGTCAGGTCCTGCACGTGGTGCTTTCCCAGAGTTGGAGGGGCCCCTGAGCATGGCTGGCACCAGCATGCCCTTCACATTTACATGGGGTTTCTGATAATCCGTGTGAATCCAGGCATTCCACTGCTACCTTACCTAAGGGAAGGAGAATGAGGCTCTCCAGGCTATTTGAGCTGCCTGCAGATGTACTGCCTGCCAATGAGACTGTTAGGCCCCATCACATTTCCATCTTGTTCTGGTGGAAGGAAGGAGTGCCTCTTCTTCTATTCCATTTTTCTCCATCTCATTCTTTTCTGGGTGATGTTCCAGACAGGCAGTAGGTGACAGGCACATGGTGGGATTTTTGGGGTGTCCTAAAATGGGGTCAGGAATTGGAGTTGATGATCCTGATGGGTCTCTTGAAATTCAGCATATTCCATGATAGCCTTGAAAATCATTACTGGATTGCCCCAGTCTTTACAGGAACTTGAACCATTTACCAAAAGCATTTTATAAAAGGACTGGCTCCCATATGTCCAAGTGAAAAACACTGGACTGTGCTTGAACCTCCTTATATCATTATTGTTTATCCAAAAGGATGAAAGGAAGAAAGATCCAGGACACCTGGAGGGATGAAGGGAAGCAGAGCTCCTCTGTGCCTGCCCTACAGATTCCTTACCTGACCAGCCCGTACTGAGGCACAAATGTACTGCAAATCTTGCTGCCCAGCCAGAAGAGCCAAGAGGCAATTCTTCTTCTGCCCCAAAAGTCACTGCAGAGACAGGGAGCTGCACCAAGAGACTTTATTTTCAGGAAATCTTGCTGATACCGTTGTTTTGCAGGTGGCAGCCAGGGCACTGCCCATGGTGTGTCCCATCCAGCCTTTTCTCTCTCTCCAGAGGAACTTTGGTCCTCAGGTCTTTGTACTTCCCTCATCTGAAGCAATACAGATATTGTGGAAGAGCTAATGTCCGCCAAGGCTTTGACCTGGACAAGGAATTGAAGGTATCTAGGTGCATGAGTATGCTTTTGGTCATCTAAAATGGACATTCCACTGAATAATGAGAAATTTATTAAGTGTAAGAGATTTATTGCTCTATTTATTGTTCTATTTGTTTAGAATACATTGTTCCCAGGCTTGTGCTTACTCTTCATGAAGCTGGCTTTGTGACTTGGCAGTGCAATCAGGGGTTGGGCTTGATGATCCTACAGGTCTTTTCCAACATAAATGATTCTATGGTTCCAGTTTGCCATGCAGTGCTGGCTTTGGGCTCTGCTAGGTTTGGTTCTGCTTGGATTCCTCCAGAAGTTTTGCAGGGGCACATCATGGCAGGTGATGTGTGAGACCTGAGACCACTGTGTCCCCACCCAGAGATGTCCCAGGGCACTTCCCACTGGAGCAGGGCCAGGACAAAGATCTCTACACACATCCTTGGTGCCCACCACCCCTCAGGGCTTCAGAAACCTTTCTCCTTCCTTCCTAAAATGCCATAATTGAGGCAGCATGTGTGGATTGACACCCAAATTGATGCTTGTTGAAGCCAGCTGAAAGCAGAGGGATGTGGAAGGTGTCCCTGCCCATAGCAGGGGGATAGGAAGTAGATGATCTTCCAAAACCCAAACCATACTAGGATTTTATTATAGGATTCTATGAAGATTAAAGGGATTGACTGATCACTTAAAAGTGCAGGTTGTGCTCACATCTTCCTTCAGATGAAGCAATGGGAGAACTGTTTCCAAGTCTCATAGTTGTGTTCATGGAGATGAGTTTGCCTACCAGGAACAAGCAGAGGCAGTTGAAATAGGTCAGTGCTGTTACTTGTAGGAAAAGTGTTTATTTGTGGCTTTAAAATGAAAAAATCGTTACACCAGAAAATATTAATAAATAATTGATCAATAGTGGAAAAGGTTCTTTCTGTAAATAAACTCCAGTGTAATTAATAGCTCTGTGCTCAGTAGTGTGCATGCAAAAGAAGCTGGGGATGCAATTAATGTGTCAGGGGCCTGAAGGACATCTGCAGATAAGGGTTAAACAGTCTGTTGGAGCTGAACTCATGAACCTGGTTAAACTGCTGGACTTGTTTGTTTCAGTAAAACTTTCATCTCTGCTGTGTACATATTTTATAGCATTCTGGAAGAAAGACTTAAAGTCATATTTTTAATATAATGTTGGTAGCAAAGTATGAAGGACAGAGGAGGTAACAGAGAAGGCAACTTGCTAATGCAAAAGCAGTGTACTGAAAGTCACTTTTATTTCTTATTTATAATCTACATGCACACTCTGGATAATAGATGACAACGCTCATTCAGTACTTTAACTTCAAAGCAGAGAGAAGGCATGGATGACAGAGCTGGGAGCTGGAACACAAAGGTACTAACAACAAGAGGAAAAATGCCTGTTTACTGGATTGCATTTGTTAGCACGCTGTCTTCAGATATTGTTCCCCCAGGAATAGTGAGAATATGTGCTGCACGAACAATGATTTAACATCTGAAAATGGTACTTAAAGAGTTTTCTGTCTGGTAGTAATGTGATGAAGGCTTCTGAATGGAACCTGGGGACTTCATTTCTTCTATTTATCTATATGTCTCTCTGGTTTTAGTCAGTGGTAATTGCATATTTAACCCCTTAAATAGGTTTAACCCTCTCAGCATCAACTTTTTTTTACTTTATTTTTGGTCTCACGTCTGCTTTTGTTACACTACAGCTGTGCTGCTCTCATTCCCTGCCAAAAAAACCAGAAAGACAAAAGGGATTTTGGAGAAGTTGTGGCCAGGGAAGTGCATCGAGAATAATGCCAAGCTCCACCTCTCGTCTCCCTTCTCCTCTTCTTCCTTTTTTGAGGAAAGCAGTAGATAACAGCATCCAAGGAAAGTGCTTTAATGGGATTCAGTACAGCTGGGAGCCTTATAGCAGAGTGAGAGGGAGAAAGAGGGCTGTAATGAGGGGGGAAGTTGCAGATAGAGCAGTAAATCCACAGTATAAATTTGCTGCTTACTTCAGCAGTCTACTTCTTTGCATCTTTCTCAATTAGCACTTGTTCTGGGGGGCTTGCTTAATAGCTTATGTGAAACAAATATTAACATAAATTGTTTAATTATATCAAAATCTTGAATTCCTCCAAGACGTAAAATTGTTTTTAGCTAGGAATACATCTGCAATAAAACATCATCTAGTTAAAGTAAACGAGCTCTAAGGAAAGTCGTAAGATTGTAGCTGAGCTACTTTTACAGTTTATTTTCATGGTATTTAAATTATGATACCAGTGGGTATTTTTAATTAGTGCCTCTTTAAAGTGTGCACTTGTCTGCATAAGCCATTTTGGCAAATTTGACTCATTCATACCGTGGTTGCTGTAAAAGAGGCCAGCACAGCCTGCAGGAATTGGAATTAAAAGTTTCTGCAAGCTGTTGTCGACATGACCACATCTCATTAACTTAAGAAATGGAGATTATTTGCCTGAAAGCTTGATTTGACTAACAGTAATCAAATATTAGGCTCAGTGGAGAGGGAAGAGGAAAAACAGCTTCACTGTTGTGATCTATATCCTTAAGTGTTGTGTGGTTCACTTTAAATAGCTGTGGCATATTTCTGCTGTGCCAAACATAAAGGGGAAAATATGATAACACATAAGGCTTTATGAATAATCTAAGGTTGGTTTTAGTTTCCAGTCTGACATATTATTTACCAAGTTTACCAAGGGTAAATATAATTTTTCTGATTATTCTAACATCAAGAAGGATTAATTATCTTGAAAATAGTTTCAAAGTTTAAGCACTGGAAATTGCTTAAATCTCGTGATTATGAACTGTTAAATAGGCATGAGCCTTAAATTTGTATCCTAGAATCATTTAACTGTTTTTAATGAAAGAAGATGAGGTAGGTTGCAAAATTTTGCATAAAAGAACCAAAATAGTGAGGAACCTTTTTCATGTGAATACTTTAAATAGCTTGGCAAATGAAACAGCTGAGGGGAAAAAAAAAATCTATATTTCATGCAATAATTAAGGTATAGGAGTAGGAAATTCAAAAATATTTGTGCTTGAGAGAGTGGTAGGGTCAAAATTCAGCATTGTGTGTTTGCCTGGTAAGCAAAGGACAATGTCATACCTAGATGGAAGCTGTGGCACACGTTGATAAAAAAAAAGGGTGCAGTTAAACAAAAGAAGATAAAGTCTTGCGCCTTTTTTTATGTCTTTGAACTGAGAACATGTGCTGCATTTTACTAAAGGAACATGAGCCTTGAATGTAAGTAACTGGTTTTTGCATTAGGTACTCCCTGGAGGTAGCAGAAAAATATCATGTCCCTGCATGAAATGCGAATGTGAAATCTACCAGAAAGAAATATTTATGACCATTTTATGCTTGATTAGACTTGGATGACATCTGTTAGAAGACAGGGACTGGACAAAGAGAGAGACGCTCGGGGGCAAATGTTAACAGAGTTGTTTAGATGATGCTGGGGCAGGAGCGTCCATTTACTGCCAGGCAAAACATAGGAATTGTGTTAGCCAGAGTGCAGCTGACAGGAATTCGCCGTGATGGAGACAGTGTAAACTGACGGGCTGAAATAGTAAAATGCAGCTGTTGATATTCGCCGCGCTGCCACGATTTATGGGCAGGTATCGCAGCTGAACACAGATACTGTAACTTCCAGGGAGCAGATGCATTAACAAAGTTATATAAATGTGAGTCAGCTATAAAAAAGCGACATCTTCACTTTTTAAAGTTGTTATTCCGCCAGGCTGCACTGAGAGTTGGAAGGACTTTCCGGAAAGAAAAAAAAAGCTGGATTTTCTTTTTCTTTTTTTTTCTTTTTCTTTTTTTTTTTTTTTTTTTTTAACTCTGCGGAACACACTGCTCTGAAGCAATCAACCTGATTGTTTACTTTCCCCTCCTTGCTGTAGCACTGTAGCTTTTCCCCATGCCGCATCCTGTTCTTTTCTGAATGAGATGAAGTTCCTTGGCTGCATCTGCCCCAGTGCAGGGCAGGAGGGACGAGCACCCGACCCCCCTGGCCCAAGGCAGCAGCACCAGCAGCTGTAAATCTTTAACTCCAAAGTTTGACAATTAATCGATGGTGAGCCTTTATGTGTTTTTAATGTTAAACTGTTGTTTACCAGCTCAACCAGAAGCGGGTTTTATGGCTGGAGGTACAAACACTCACATCACTCTGGGTCTTTTCCCAGCTTTCTTTTCCTGTAAATTTTCTCTGTCTGGAATGCTTATGGGAAATGTTATTTTGTTTTTGTTTGCAACAGCTCTGTTGTTTTGATTTTGTCTGAGTGGTATGGAAAACAGTACGTCACTTGGAGTGGGTGTTTTGTCTATTGGCCATTTGGCTATTCCACATATATTTCTCATACTTACTACATGATGACAAGGGAACCCAAATGGCATAATTTTCCAGCTGAATTTTGCTTTCCAGTTTAATAATAGTGAAAGGAAAACAAAGTTAATAGATTTAGCAGTTTTGATACTGCTCACATGCTGATAGATGCCTTTGGATTTTTTTTCCCTGTGGTTAAGGGTCTATTTAGACAAAGGTCAGATTAATGCATATATCAGTTTCTATAATAAACTGCATAAAGATTATGTTACACATTTTGCATACAGTTGTGAAAAACTGTAATTTAAGTACCCAAGTCCATAAAAGGGTAATAAACAACTTCAGTATCATCCATATGATTAGTCTAGGGTACTTTTTACAGGGATTTTTTAGGCAGTCCATAACAGAAGAAATAGCAGCAGATGCCTTTTAATTGAAAAATGATCTGAAATAAATTTTGCACTTGAAAAGAGAACACTGCATTCTCCATTTATCTGTTTAGCTGGAGAGATTTGAATGTGATATACATGGATTCCTGCATAGTATTTACCATGTTGGGGAGAGCATATCAACAGACCACAGAATGCAGCTTTAAGACTAGATAATTTTTATGTATAGTACCAAAATATGAAATGGAAAGTATGATTAATTTTTCAATTTCTCTCAGCAGATATCTAATAATTGTGCCCATGGACTGCCAAAGGCTCCCATTAAAGATTTAAAATGCAAAGAAAGGTAGAATCAAAAAGATGGTATTTTGGATTAAATAATGTAAAAAAAAACTGTAGGGCAATAGCAAAGTGAAAAGCTATTGGCAAAATAAAAGCGTTGTGTCAACTCTCCTTGAGACAGGTTTCAACATTTACACATCCAACTACATCTTTTTTGTAGCTGGGATTTAAAATAAAAATCCTTAAAGGTTGCTTAAGCCAGCTATGATTTTGAAATACATTTTTGGACTTTCAGGTTATGATATGCTTGTTCTCAACAGAGTGATGAAAAATGCAGTGTGTGACCCCGCGTTAGAAATATCTCCATAAAGGCAGTGGCAAGGGGTGTAATCTGTTATCCAACATTTAAAAACATGTTAGCAAACTCTGTGGCATAACATTTCTTTCATTAAGTACCAACAGATAGAGGGTGGCCAGAAAGCATTTTGCAGCAGCTTCTTGGGAATGTGCTATTTTTGTTAGCCTTGGAAAAAGGGATGCTGCAGCCATAGTATATAGAGGCTGTCAGAAAGGTCCAGCTGGACTTTTCCTCCCTTTTCTGTACTGTCTTTATCACTTTGCTCAGTTCCACATAATAACATCTTCATCTGAGATTGCTGTGGCACAGGGGAACTGCATTTGTTGATCAAATTTGGCTGGATAACACTGTGATCTCGTATCCTGAAGTGCGGAGATGTGCCTGGAATACGTAAGCATAAAGCTGGCCCCTTGATTGATTGATTCTGCCTGTCACAGAACAAGATAACTGGATCAGTAAATACCCTGTGCACTTCAACTTCATCTATACAATCAAAAGTGAGGGCATCATGGGGCTGAAAAACACCGAGGCATGATGGGAATATCTACATTTCAGAATGATAGCCAGGAACTCGCGAAAAAGCGAGGAAGAAAAGAAAAAAAATTTTATTCCTCCTTTTCCCTGTGTGTTTGTACACGAAGAGCAGTGAAAAGCACATTAATTTCGGTGTGCTTGCAGTGTGTCTGTGTCTCCCTGGATTTATTTCAGCTTCACATCTGTGTAACGCTGCTGCTGTTGCCAGTGGTGCTAAGCTAGCATAAGGCAGGGGTAAAACAGATGATTCAGACTCTGGATATTCCAGGGAAAGCACATTATTTGGGGTGTCCTGTAAGAAGGTGGCATTTTATCAGATAAATGTAATTAAGTTATGCTCCTAACTTGAGTTGATTTGCTACTTCGGCAAGTCCCAGAACTGTTGGGCTGAGCATCCCAAATTCAAGCTGTAGAATCCAGCTTTATTGTAGGCATTGAAATTGAATATTTAAAGAGAATGAAGAGTGAAGGCACCAAAAAGAAAAAAAGGTAAAAGATGATAGGTGGCAACATTTTAATTAAAAGGCCACACTTTTAACCAGAAAATAGAATATGAGCAAATCAGGCGGGATTTTTGTGCTGTGGTTTTGCAGTCCTTTTGGGCTAGAAAATAACTGCCTTAGCACAATTTTAAGAAATTCTGAAGATCAGTGTTCCACTCAAAAATGTGCGTTTGACATACTGTTGATAGAACTTGTCAGTCCATCTCCAGCCTGGCGTGTCCTTTGTCCTGCCCTGCAGGAGGTTTGTCTCTATGAGATGGGGTGGCACATCAAGGAGAAGCCTCTCAGGGCACCTTCACCAAAGTGTTAGCACAGCAAAGTGTGGTCACCTGCTCTGTCTCCTTCTCAGTGGGGTACTTGGCAAGCACAAGGGGTTAAAGCCACAGCAAGCATTTGCCAGGCAGAGCCTGCTGTGGTCCTGTGGCATCTCACCCCCAGGTGTGTCCTGCACACCTTCTGGGCAGGGACAGGTGTCCGATCCCTCTGGGTCCCTGCAGCTCAGGGTGCTCTGTGGTTCTGTGCTCGTCTTACACCCCATGTAACTGGCTAAGGCAGCACCAGCACTGAAGCAAATCCGTAGGCTCAGGGCTGCAAGATCAGGCAATTCCAGGAGCAGTTTATTACTATGCTTTTTTGCCTTTAACTGTTTTTACAGTTTATTATGAGATTTATGTGTGGTGTTAAATCTGGCACTTCTATTCAGTGCTTCATTTGCTTAAGACACAGGTAACACAACTTCCTGTAAAGCATTTATATGATTGCTTCAGACACCTTGGAACTGAGGGGCTGGGGAGATCCAGAGCTCTATGGTGGTACCTGAAAACCTCTCAGGCCATGCCATGCTGCTGCATAAACCAGCTTAAGCAGAAAACACTGCCTGTTTTCCTGTTTAAGTATTCTTCTGCATCTAGGACCAGTTCTGTCTGGCTATGGTTTCAGTATATGTATTGCTCCCGAGTACAGCACTGAAAGGATTAAATGGTTGACTGGGTTCTCTAAACTATAATTGTCTCTCTCTGGATTTTCTGGCATTCCATATAGTGGGGAAGGTTGGAAACTGTGTGATCAGATACTTGCTTCCTTTCCTTACCCACATGATGACAAAAGGCCAGATATTCATTACTGAGGAGGATAGAGTATTTATTCTAGGTTTACTCTGGGTGCAGCTTTCAGCATTTAGTTGGAGTACCATTATTGTATGATGCTGCCATGATTTGCTGGCTGTTTTGGATAAATGGTTGAAGGAAAATTCAACAAATTGTATGAATAGCCTTTTCTAATGTGATTGTGTACCTCATTTTCCAAGATTTCCTTGGGAATCTGCATTTTTTTCATCTAGCACCTGTCTTTTTATGAAGAGGATGCTTTTTCTTTTGGACTCTGAATGACTCTGAAGACATAGAAAAGTCTTGTGTGGCTGTGCACCAAAATTACTTCCCTGTTAGAGGCTGTGCATGGCAGGCTTTGCTCGGAGAGAGGGTTTGAGGTTGTCCCCTAAGGGTCACAGGGCTTTACCCTTTTTGGTCCAGCGCATTGCAGTTTTGCACAATTCTTTTGTAAGAAATTGGACACGGGTGAGTTGCAGCGGTCACGTTTCTGCGAGGCTGCACACCTTCGGTGCCTCCTGATGAGCTGCCCAGGGAGCCTGGGCAGGGTTCTGCAGGCTGCTGGCCGCAGCTGGAGGTGCATGGTGGCCCAGGTACCTGCTGTGCTGGGGGCTGTCCATGCAGGATCAAACCTCAGGGCAGGTCTCTATGCTGTTTGGCCACCATCTGGGTGAGCCACATGTGATGCTTGTTATCATATCTGTCTGCCAGGGGGCTCTGGAGGGGCTGGGTGCTGCCTGCGTGAGCTGACATTCTGCAGCACCGGGAGTGCTCGCCAGATGGACGGAGCTGCTGGGGAGCCTCTGCTCCCAGGGAGACAGAATGCAACTCTTATTTCTTCTATTTCTTACTGGCAGTCCAAAGCAGAAGGTTTCCCTTCCAGCTTTCAGCTCCTGAAAGATATAATAGAAGAAATAAGAGTTGCATTATTCTCACCCAGCAGCTGGAGTTGTAGCAAAGGGATGGGATGCATCTTTCTCTGTGCTTTCTCTGGAGAACCTGGAAGAAATACCTAAGTCAAATGGATACCTCTAGGGTGTGATGACCAGAAAATTATGTAAGGACTTAGCTTCAGATTGTGGTGGATCAGACCAGGGAGATTCAGCCTCATGGGACATGTCACAATAGAGAAATCTGGGCTACAGGCAGCCCTTGGTGGCTCTTTGCACTCTTAATGTAGCAGTCGTTCTCTGATTTATGGCATTGGTGGAAAGACCTTTGAATTTGTTGGTGTGGAAATTAGCTGGAGCAAATTGACAGCTAGCTGTAGACTGTGGCCTTCTTTCACAAACAATATAACACAACTCAAGGAGAGCTTTAAGTTAAGTCCAGCTATTTAATATTCTATATGTTAAATACTAGCTAAAAATGCAAAAACTAATATTATCTGCAGATTTCAGGCAGCTGGAGTTGTTTTGTGTAGAAAATACGTGGCAAGTGTTTATTTTTAAATGTTGACCACTGCTATTAGGTATTTATGACATTGGAAGCACAACAGAAGGCTAAGAGCACCACAACAGCCTCAGGTTGGCTCAAATTGGCTGAAACCACAACTTGAAGAGGGAGTTTTATCCAACATTAAATGCTGGAAAACATCTCACAGCGCTTCTCAGGGATCAAAAGCTTTGCAAAAGTGGTCACCACTACACAAGCAGTGTGAAGGATGCAGAAGCAATGAAATGTAGGAGTTTCAAGTGGCCAGGATCATTCTAAATAGTCTCCTCGGGAGCAAGAACCTTCCTTTCTGTGTTATGTACCTCTGTCCTTGTTCTTTTCTTTTCCCCAGTCCTTCAGCTGGGTGGGGTGAGAAGAGCAATTTTTAGGCAGTGTCTACAGGGTGTTTTTATGAAGCACCAATGTGAGAAAACTCCTGAATTTGACACAGCAGTGGAAGGTGGGGCAGGTTCATGGCTCTGAGGGTAATTCTGAACCCCTCCACCGTAGGCCTTGTTTTCTTTGGCTGGAAAGTCTGACAGGGCTGACATATTTATGTACAGAGCTAGTATTTAGCTTGGAATTTTACACTTATGAATGATGAACTAAACAGAACTCATTTTTCCTTTCCTCTGTAGCTTTCTTTTTTTCCTCTTATTTTTTTGAAATGTGAGGTTACGTATTGCAGACAAGTCTCAACATATCCACCCTGTGCTTGACCACCGGAATTAATAATAGCCACATTCCTTGATGATTCTATAGGGATTGGAAGCTAGGCAGCAGAGTTTGCAATGCAAGAGAGTTAATAAAAATTTTCATTGCTGGAGGAAAGCTTATATACAGTAGTCTGTTTGTCCTGTATTTCAACCACCTGAGTGAGAGCCAAAAAAGCAATTGTCTACTACATATTTCAAACAGATGCTGAGGGGTAAAAGGAGTGACTAGAATTCTCAGCAATAAAATGCTGGCTCTTTAAGTTCCCTTTAAGGAAGTGAACCTATAAAATTTTTGCTGCTGACTTGTTTGTCCAGTTCTTTGAAGTATTTAACATTAATTTAGTCTGCAAATCATTGCCACCTCAATTTTTCATTGAAGTATCAAAGCCTGCTAAACACATAACCTTGGAGTGCACAAAACCCCATGATTCCTTTAGCAGATATATTCATTTAGCTGTTACCCATTTGAAAACTTCCTCCTGACTCTGGTGGTGGGGTAGGCTCTAGGTATTTGCAAAGGAAAACTTTTTGAAGAATTTTTTTTTCCAATGAATATTAATTTCACTTGCAGTAGGTAATGGTGATGGTGTTCCACTACTTTCTGTTAATAACACCCATTGTTGCTCTGCAGCAGAAACTGATACGGGGAGCCAGGATGGTTGTGTTTGATGGAGCAATGGGCTCTGCAGAATTATTAGAGGTGTGGGTGTTGAGGAGGAGATGTGCTTGTCCTGTGCTCACCTCACTGTGGGAGCTGTGGTGGCACAAGCTGGTGGTGCCTCAGGCTGCAGCTCTGTCTGCCAGCAGGTCCTGGCCCTTTTGGGCTGTGCCCAGGATTTCTGAAAATAAGAATGAATTGGTGACAATCCCACTCACGCCAAGTGAAGATGGAGTGTTTCCCTTGTCTCAGATATCCCATTTCCTAAGCAGTCTTCGGGCTCAGACCAGCAAAATGTATACAAGGATCGTTTTTGTGGCTTTTTTGGCAAAGAAATAGCAGATTGTTCACTAAGTGATGGATACAGTGGTGAGTGTCTGAAGTTATTGCTGTGAGATCCTGATCAACAACCCCCACATAGGTGTTTCTTTTTCAGGTTTTTTTTTTAATTTTTTTTTTCCCTTTTGACTTCTTCCTTTGAAAGTTAAGCTTCTCATACTCTCCTGGACCTTGTGCCCTGGGGAATAAGGAGGAGAAGCCCCCTGGTCCCACCCTTGTGTGTTCCAGCAGAGCCATGCCCACAGCAGCACTGCTGGGACCCGGCAGTGGCACAAGCAGAGGACATCAGCTGTGAGGGGAAGCTTAAAAAATGCCATCAGGCTTAACTTGGAAAAAAATATCAACACAGAGGGTGTCAATTGAAAACCAGCAGGGTGGGAAAGCTGCTGTACTGTAGTGGGAATGCAGCAGCCTCAAGGCCCTTTAAATGATTGGTGACACACTAGAGATATTGTTAAATTACCTTTTTTATTGGTTCTGGAGTCTTATGTCTTAAAAGACTATTCTTTGGAAGAAGTCAAGAGAATCCTTATATTTGGTTTAGATATAAGCCTGAGATACAAAACCTGGATGTGGATCTGGACCTGAACTTTTCCAGTGTCTGGGGAGTATTTCAGGCTGGGATTTTGTTGAGAGAGATCTCTTTGCATGTGCTGGTCTGGAGGACTTGTGTGTAGTGTTAAACTGCAGCACAGCCAAGCTTCAGCCAGGGATGTGTTGGTATTTTGGCATGTTTCCCCACCAAACAGGGAAATAGTGAAGTGTTTCTGTCTTAAGGTTGTTTGAAGATTAAAAGGATCATTTTCTGTTTTGTTTTCAGAACCAAAAATTGAACAAGAGGATTTACAATTTGTAAATTCACTGATTATATTGAAGAGAAGATCAGAAAGGGTTTGAGTTATGGCAGTAAGCAACAAAAGAAAAGGCTTTTTGCATCTAATTCAACTTCTAAATGTGCAGAACTACTTGTCTGTTTGTAGTTCATGAGTATTATTTCCAGTGTGGAATTCTTCTCATCTCTGTGTTTTCCTTGCCCCGTCTCTAGAATCCAGATGGTGGACAAGAGGCTTTTTAGTTTTGTTTAAGGACTTCAGGATGATTTTGAGGGGAATGTCTGTTGCTAGTAGTTTGTAAGAGAACCTGGAGCAAATCCTTAATGAAGGATTGCTGGTGAAACACTTTAATCCAAACACTCTGGTTAAGACTTTCTCTCCAGCCTGCACCATCCCATATTTTACATTCACTCCCAGCATGGACTTCCTTTGCTGAAGGTCCCATAGGTAAGCCACAAGAGCAAAATATACTACAGGGCCTCGTACCAACACTTGGAGTGGGAAACTTTAACTGTCCAGCTTAATTTTTCATGGCTGTAGAACAACAGCCGAGATTGTGTTGTGGGTACTGGGACAGCCCCATTTGCCCTGCACAGGCAGCTCTGCCCCCTTCCTGGGCTGGGACCAAGCTGTGGCCCACGGTGGCTGTTTTTTGAGGCCCATGGCTGTTTTTCTGCTGTGCTGGAGGGAGATGATTGTGGTGACACGTTCCTGCCAAGGGGAGAGGGCTGAGCACAGCCGTCGCCCGCCGAGCCGCGTTTTGTATCTGCCTGCCGGGGAGCAGCTGCAGGCAGAGGAAACCAATAGGGATAATGGTGATGCTGAATGGGAAGAGAAGATTTTTTGAACATGAAAAGGGCTGTTTATGTATCATAACCCCCTTTTCAGTGCTGTAAACCCTTTGAGAGCAGCCTCCTCTTTGCTCTGTGCAGCACGAGGCATCCAGGTTGGCTCCTCGGTGACAGCGGCAGCTCAGCGCGGTTTTTGTGGCACTGTGGAGGAATGGGGAAAATTTCGAAAAAAATCTCAACTGGCCAAAAATATTCAGCATTTTTCAATTCTGTATTGATACTTGAGCAGCAGGCTGGCATCTACAGAGTGCTGAAATAGCTGTGAATTGGTAATTACGAATTACAGCAGGAGATCAGTTCAGCTTAGTGTTCCCAAAGCCTGAGAGATCAAAAGGTGCTAGTGAGGAAGGTAAAACATCGAGTGTCAGTGAATGTGCCAGGCTGCCTGAAACTTAGTTGCATTCTCTAGTTTGTAGCTGAATTTTGTAAGGCGAAAAATTTGAAAAAAGAGAATGTGGATAACATTTCTATTGAGTCATGGATATTGCCGGGAAAATAACAAGGATGTGAAGCAATTGCTGGGGTGCTTGTAGGTTTTTATATTTTTCTCGGTTTTATCCTTTAGTTTACCTAGTAGAGCAGTAATTAAAGAAAGAAAAGCAGTAAGAAGCAGCAGGAGGGCAGGATAGTTCCTGCTTGTTTTTCCTTATTTTTTTTTATCAAATGCAGAGCAATACAACCGTTTAATTTTGAAGCTGAAAAAAGTGCCCCTTTCCCTTTTTCGTACCCTTTTCTTCCCAGCTGTCATGTACAGGAAATGACAGTGTCAAATGATATATTTGTGTGTCACATTTCAGCCCAGTCTGGGGGGGTCAGTTACCCCTGGCCCACGTAGACCCAGGCTGGTATCTCCCGGGCTTTTAAGAGCATCAGTAGATAAGGATCAAGATTTTGAAGCAGGGGATATCAAGAGAATCAAAGGATTTGTAAGCACTCATAGAGGCCAGACATCACCTCCAGCTGCTCAAAAGGTCCCTGGAAGAGTGAAGTTAATCATGAGAAGAAATGGTCCAATTTTAAGGTGGCAGAAACCTCCTTTGCTTTTGCCAAGCTCTTATCCAAGGAGGAGAGCAGTCTTTCCTGGAGAGCAGCCTGTCTCTCTGGGATGTATCTAGAAAAAATTTGAGATCTTTTTCACCACTTTTCAAACCCTTTCACCAATTCCCCAGATTATTGGCAAAGTAAGGGTACTGGCAGATTCCTAATAACTCTCTTTCCCTTCTGCATCAATTACGTGTCTTTGTGAGGCACAGCTTTGAGTCAGCTCTCCTTCATTTCGCTTTTCTGGTCGCTCCCAGGGGAGATGGTCTCTTGGTAATAGGAGCTACCTCAGTTCAGAGAAGAATACAGTTTTGTTCCCTTCTCGAATGACACATGACTATCAGGCATCTCATGAGTTCTCTGAGTGGGCACATGAATTGAACCTTTTAGAAGTCTGGGTGATTAATGGCCCTGGTGGGTAGGAAGCAGACGCTCATTGCAGGTCTGGGGGATCTGCCTGGCAGAATTAAAAGCTGCCATGGTGGCAGTGCCCTTTTACCCTCCCGAGCTCCCCTGCAAACGTCACCAGTACTGCTCAGAAAAGGAAGCAAAGTTCACCACAGGGCGGTTTAGGGGATTTTTTTGCTTTTGTTTTTGTTGCTCATGTGTTGTTGTGTGGGTTTTCTTACAGAGCAAGCACAAGAGATGTTTTAATTAGCCATGGTAGAATTGCTTTTGGCTTTATATGATTCTGTTTATTAAGGATCCTGGGCACACTGGCATGGCTGTGATCCTTGTGTCTCAGCCTGGCTGCTGAGGCACAGCCTGTAGTGCTGCCGGTGTCTGTGGATAGGACTGGATCCCTGTGCCAGTGTCAAGTGGGGATTTTTTCCTAATATGGACAGTAGTCCACAAGCAACTGGACGAAGTCCATCAAGCTAACGTCGCCAACAGCCAGTAGAAAGTTTGGCTGTGCTCTACTTGGACCAGCCCTGAGCTAGAGACCAGAAGGTAAAAGGGTTTTTCACACCCTCCCTTGACATCTCCTCGCCAGTGTTGATGTACTGAAGGCACAGCCCCAGGGATGCTGACAGGAGGTGTTGCCTGCTCACCACTTCCCTCTGCAAATAGCTGTACAGTCGTGGCTTTTGCAGAGTGAAGCTGTTTTGTTTTGCTTTGTTTTGTTTTCCTCCAGAGAAAGCTCAGAGAAGGAACAGAGCGGGCACTGGCATGCCTGTCTAAACCCCTTCTTTTTCTAATTTTTTGGAACATACTCCTCTGTTTACCTTCTGGCCCAATACTGATGCAGTGCAAGTGTTTCCACTCACAAAACTTCCACTTGTCCTAATTTTGACAATGTGAAAGTTCTGTATATTAAGTCTTATCTGATTTCTCGGTGGATTGCACAGCCAGTGCTTTAAATGGGCACTGGCAGCCCTTTCCTGGTCAGCAAGAAACAAACTAAGTTTGTTTCTAAGGAAAATATGTAAAGCAAAGGGGGAGGTTTTGTTGGTTTGTGTTGGTTTTGTTTTTTTTTTTAACATCTTGATGTTCTGTATTAGGCGTAGACTGTTTTTAAACATGAGCATGTGTTACTTTTCTTTGATGTTTTTCACAAAGATTCTGTCTTCCACTTTTAACAAAAGGCTCATGTTCCTTTTAGGCTGTTTTATTCTGCTAATGATACTGCTTACTCAGATAAATAGGTATGTGTGTGTGTGTGTACATTTTAAAATGTAACATTCCCCTTCAACACACCATAGATACATAACAGAACTGATCTTCTCTAGTGATCTCCTGTGCCAGAATTTTCATGTTTTGAAATTAAAATGGATTCTCCTTATCTTCTCATAGCCCCTTTGATCCATTGCCTGTGGGTTCACGGGGGCACTAAGGACAGAGGACGGGGAAGCTCCAGCTTTGCGTGGCATCATCAGCTCCACGGCATTAGCAGCATCCCTGTGAGGAGCTGGCCGTGCTCCCGCTGTGCCAGGAGAGCAGCATGCTTCCCTGCACCTCCCCTGGGCTCCATGCCAGCTGGGATTCTCCCCCTGGAAGGGTCCTGTGTGTTCCTGCTGGGTGTTCCTTGCTCTTCCCTTCTGCTGACCCTGTCAGTGTCTCGGCAATGGGAATTCCCTGCTTTCCAGATCTGTGCCTTCCTCCAGGTAGCGCATAACTCCAAGCACTAAACTTGGAGATTAAACCTGGGTTCACCTGTGCATCCACCTTTACCTGTGCTGAGAGTTTGTCTGTTTGGGTTTTTTTTTTCCCTTTAATTATTAATTCACTCCAAAGTTTGTGATTTGTATCCGGTCACAACTAAATAGCTTGAGCCTCTCTGCCTGGGCTTTGCATGCAAGTACTGTCAAAACTGTTCTCAGTGATGAGTCAGTTCCTTTTTTTTCCCTCTTTTTTCTTTTATTTTAATGACGAGTATGCAGTTAGTGTACCCATTAGAGCGTGCTGAGGGATGGCATGGAAATGAGGATACACATGTGTATGTATCAGATGCTGAAGAGCAGCATTCGTGTTATAAATATAGCTCGGCTGTGTTCCTTCTTACATTTCAATTTTATAATCCGTTCCAGAAGATTTGGACAAAAATACTGTAGTGTAAGAGAGCATTAGTTTCTGAGTTCTTCAAGTAATAATTCTTAGTAGAGAAACTAGTAAATAAAGCTCTGAAGATGGGCAAGATGACATCTTCCCTAGTTCTAGGAATTGAACTTGATGTATAGATTTATGCAAGGTAAAATAAAGGACAAGTGGAAGCAGGAGCAAAACTGTATGTTTTATTTTTTTAGTTTATTGCTAAAATGTATGAATAGTCCTTTTTTGTTTGTTTTATTGGTGTGATTATATATGATCTATCTTTACATGTATACTTTTTAGACCTGGTGGGCCCACTGTGATTAAATGTTTGCTTTGAATACGTGTCCAGGGTGTTAACTTTTCACAGTGGAAAGTTGTTAAATTCATTTTTATACAAGGGGGAGGGGGGGAAGAAAAAGGGGGGAAAAAAAAAAAAGAGATTGTTAAATGTATGGAAACCCTTATTGGCTGAATTATATAACTGAATTCATTCAACATGCTCGGTGTATCTTGTTCTCCTTTCAGTATTGCCACTCTGTTCATCACCCCTTTTAGTGCTTTAGGCATATGGTGTGCAGTACATCCAGGGAAGTGTCAACAATATGGCATATGTTATACATACTGATCTTGATACACCGTAGAAAATAATGGGCCTAACTTTAAAAGGCACGGTGCTAAGAATAGAGCGTGCTGCAACATGCAGACAGTGAATCCACCATGAATGTCATGTTTGAAGACAAAAAGAGCTGTATTTTTCATTACTTTTGTGGCTTGGTTTGTGTCTTGGCGTTGCTGCAGATGAGAAAATGACGGTGAGATGAGTGCAGGCAGGATCTTCACCCGCCTGATGCTGGAATTCCAGGCTCTGTGGAGACCCGGGGGTCGGCTTGCCCAGGGGTCAGTGTGGGCAGGAGGGAGCAGGGAAGGCAGGGAGCTGTGGGACGTGCCCACCAGTGCTCCAGGGCTGCCCCTGTGAGCCAGGATGGGCCCAGCAGGGGCTGAGCTACCGACATCCATCCCTGGGAAGAGGGATGGGGACGGGGGATGTCCGGATGCGCTTCCAGGAGTCATTAGATGGTTGCAGTACTCACCACTTAGCTCTGTCTCCACGCTGTAAATGAGCCTGCACAAGCAGATTGCAACGCTTACATTAAAACCACACTGGTGGAAATGAGTCTTTCCAAAGGCTCTTCCAAGGATCTGCCCATTAGGATCTGACTGTGAGATCAGGGCTCTCATCTGGATTCGCAGCAGTAAAATGAAGATGAAACGCTCTGTTTCTCATTTCTGGATCCTGGACTTACTCAGCTTCCCATTTCACAGGGAATCTTTCGTCCCAGGAACGCTCATTTCTAAATTAGGAAAAAATTTAAACAGGGTCCTTTAGAACACTCATCCTGAAAATTATTCCAAGGAGTTTCATCTTTAAAATAAATGATTCATGCCATCATATAGGTGTGTGTATATCTGTATGTCTGCATTGCTGTTTATTGTGCTGCACTGGCCTGGCTCGGGAGCTGTAGCATCTGAAGTGCAGAGAAGCAGTGACTGGAGAAAGGAATATCTTCTTTCCAACAAAGACCAAATATTTGTCTGTTATCTCTCTGGCCATTGTAGTGGTTCTCGATATCTGCAGAACTGAGCAGATCACCACGCGGATAAAACAGCACAACAAAATATTTATTTTTAAGCTTTGTTGAATGCTGAATGTTTGGTGCGAGTTTATGAGGGTTAAACATTAATAGCAGATGTTGTTAATGAATAGAAGGCTTGAGCCAGCTTCTGAGACCTTTGAGTTAGTACATGAATTTTCTGGTTGATGACAATACTTGTAACATGCCTAATTATGAAGTAGTGTTCTAATCAAGTCTTGAATAACTGAAGAATTTCCCCTCCTCTTTTGCGGTTATTTCAGTGGCACACACAGAGATCGCTTCAGTGCCTGTGCTTATTCTTAGTGATTTTTCTTTTCTTGGAACATTCATTGAGGTTTTTCCCCAAGAAGCGTTCCCGCTGAACGTCGCGCGCAGGCACAGGGGGTGACACGTGCACGGCGTGTCCCCTCCACCCCGGCCCCACCAGCGGCTGAACTGGTGCCAGCCTCTCGAGTTGTTGTCCCAGTTTGTCACACTTACAGGTGAAGTACGTGAAAGTGATTATAGGTAATAAATATCTCTTTTTTTTTAACTTATTGCAGAGGCAGTTTTTCCCCTGTTAATGAGGGTAATTTGACTTGGTTGAAGGATTGCAGTTCTTAAGAATTAATGCAGCAATCCAATTCAAAGATTTAAAGAGATCTAAGATTTTTCACAGGTCGTGTGCTAGTGAATGTGCTCCTATCACATAGCAGCTAATGGACTTGAACAACAGTCTGTCATTTACTGTTACCTCAGTGTATAGCAGCTTTGCCCTTGATAGCGAGTATACTTTCCCAGCAGTGCAGGTTATTTAGTAGTGCCGTGTATTTGTAACACTTTTAAGAGACAGTATCCAATTTCTAACAGCCCTAATTACTGGATAAAGTGAGGTTACCTTTCTGACTTTCTTAATTATGTGTTTGGATCCTAATCTGTGTGAGCCTAAAGTGGTTTAGGCTCTAATAGCTGACTCCTCATTTTTTTTGGATTTATCTCTGTGCATACACATCTATAAAATAATTTCTGTGTTGCATTTTTCCCTGTATCAATGCTCAAAGGTTAATTCTGTAAATACCAAAGCGTTAGGCACAAGTCTCCATAAGGTCCCCTTGTTTTTAGGGATGCATTATTACCTTTTAACGGTGTTTTGTAATGACTTATTTGTAAATGCTCTTGGAAATGCTCTAATTTCTTGATCCTATTATGTTCCTGGATATGAAAAATCCTATTGTAAGGTAATTAGAAGGATTCTCTTCTATTTAAATGTGTGTTCTCTAGACAGTGTCACTCTATACTCTGCACACAAGAACCTTTGTTCCTTAATTAGAAAAAGGACTAGAGCTCATTAATTGTGGGTACAAAGTGATGTCTGCTCAAATGGAGAAGCAATAATACAGTTTAAATAATGATTGATCCTACATTTTAAGTCTAACACTATTTCATACTGATAGTGATAAATAAGCAACATATAATGCAGGTTGCAAAGCAATGTGTGGAGATTTTTATTGAAAAATCTCTTTTTGCAAGGATAAACCTGTGTCGGGCACAATAAATAAAGGATGGATGGTACATACACAGCGTCTGCCGTTTAGGAAAGTCAGCATTTGTCAACAGAGCGCTGTAGCAGTAGCTGAGATACTGGAGCTCACTCCACCCCATACTTTAGAAAATGAAATAATTGTGAGAGCTGTGCAGTCAAAAGCAGTTTGGATCTTGGCCTTACAGAGCTATTATTGTGATGAAAAGAATATTTTAATTACTGGTCACAAACAGGATGAGTTAGAAATGTTTGAGTATTTTGCAGGGTGTTTTCTTTTGGACACAACTGTACTTTGTTCCCTGAATTTCACCATCTCCCTGCTGTCCCCTTGGAAGGAGAAAGATGAACTTGTGAAGTTGAACCCAAGATCCGTCACCAAAAGGCTTTGGTTTATGTGGTGGCTACAGAAACAGCATGGGCTGAGTTGTGCACTGCAGGGTGAGCTCCCAGCAATGGCCCTTCCTAAAATTCAGGAGTGTGTTGTGCTGAGCTTGGCTGTCCTGCTGCCAGGGTGGGATGCCAGGATGGTGCCCGTGTTTGGAGTTTGGGTCTTGTCAGCTGTGGCTGGGCTGGGCAGAGCAAATCACGGGGGTGATGCCCCTGCTGTGGCTCCCCAGCCTGCAGCTCCATCTCCTCCACAAACCCAGCCCTGCCCCTTCCTCTCCTTGCCCCTCCTTGTGTCAAAGACTTAAGAAAGAGAAAGCCTGTCTAATTTTTCTAACCCTAATGAAAACATGCATTAACAAGGCAAACCCTTCCCATATGAACAACAAGAAGGTTGGAAGATGAGGCTTGATTTCCTGCTGTATTTCACAAATCAAAATGGCTAATGCTAGACCAGGGTGTAAATTTCACTCAAAGCATATTGGCACTGAAAGAACCCCAGGAAACGTGGGGTTTCTTGGTATCCTTCTCTGCTGTATTCCTCTTGGTGAGAAAGAAAAATAGTTTTTAAAAGATAAAAAACCTGTTCTTCAATTGACTATGCAAAATTCTTATTGCAGTATTTATTCCAAACCTGCACACATAATGTTCAGTGAAGGAGAAAACAGCAAAAAACAGTTGTTGATGGACTTAGGCGAGAACTGGATTAAATAAGCATTAGTCTACTGAAGCTGATTACAGGAATATGAAAATGCAGTATCTTAATGGTACATATTTTCATGTGGCAGCTCAGTTGCCTTTCATTTTGCAGCTAATATGTCTATTCTTATGAGTCATTTACTTCTTTAATTACCTTTTGCAGGCAAGGCACCATGGTATATTAATGTGAATGATTTTTACTGCCAGTTTATCATACAATGCCCCAGAAGTTGAAAGGCGTAATTGACTTGGAAGAGCAGCTCATGAAGGAAACAATATTTAGTTGACAGTTTTCCTTGTACTCTCTGTTGACGTTTATGAGTTTACACTATGCTAAAGGAGTAATAAACACAATTTTCTTTCAATAACAGGAAAGAGTCGCTTTTAAAATACATTTGTGGAAAACAGATTTGTTCATTTCTTGAATAATATAAAATAATGCGTTTTCAGTGATGAGATGTATATAAGACTGTCAATTGAATTAAACCTCGGAAGGTGCCTTTATAACCTGCCTTAGAGCGTTAAAAGATATTAGGGTGCATATGAATCAAATCAGTTAGATGAATATTTAAATTATACACAGATTTGGATAAATCATATTCAGATCTGCACGTTAGATTATTTACTGGCCTTCTGCTGCCGTGCAGGGTGAAAGTTTGAAGTGAGAATGTGAGGGACAGAGGCTCTGTTTCTGTAGATGGAAGAACTCTCATCAGAAAGCTCCTGATAAATCCCGATTTGAGGATTATTGCAGAAACTTTCTATAACTTTCCTAGAGCCAGAGGCTTGAGGAAGGTTTAAAATCAGCTTTGCAATCCGTCAAAGTCCATTTTCTCCTGGAATGCTACTTTTATTGAAATGACCTTGTCAAATCGCAAATTCTTTTTCCCAGGCATCCCCAGGACCGTGTGCAGGTATGATTAATCATCCCATCCCGCTTTAATTAATTTAAAGGCGCCCATGGCCGGGGCGGGAGGAGCCGCCGGCTGGCGAGGGCAGCGCTTCCCCGCTCGGCTCGCAGGGAGTTAAACTTCTCGCAGTTTTCCCGATTGTTTGCAGTTCAGCCCTCTGCAACATAATGAAAGTTTTCGAGCCATCTGTTGTTAAGCTGGCGGTGAGCAAGGCCAGTATATCCAAACAAAGTGCTGGCCTGCTGTAAACTGAACCTGTCAGTTTAGCATAGCTGTGCTGACCTCCCCGGGCGCGGGGCAGCGGGTACCAGGCACTGGCTGCCTGCTCAGCTTCCAGGGGAACTTCTTGGGGGGACCGTGTTTACTTTTTCCACTTAGCGTTCCTCCCACAGGCTTGGACTAGTTTATACTAAATCTTTAAATTGACTCTGTTCTATTTTTTTTTTCCCCCCTCCTATTCTGAACTTTCTCCTTTTTTCTTAATGTTTCGGGCCGTGCAGGGAAAAAAAAAATAAAAATCTATCAAAACCCCACAGTGGCTGGAATTTGAGCTTTTAAGGAGGTGATGGGTGAGGGGGGGACGACACAGGACAACAACTTCTGTGATTCTGTAACTCAGTGTGTGCATGTGTGCCGGCGAGATTCTCTCTCAAAAGAAAGAGGCATGTTCCCAAGTATCCCAGCTTGCTTTCCAGCTCCTATTGTTCCCTTTGTTCTGTATTATTTAAGATCAGTTACTCATTTGCTTCAGAGGATTGGGAATAGCAGGCAAGGTAGAGCAGAGCAGCCAGCATCTATTGTCTTCCTGGGAGCCACAGTTTGAATCCAGAGTGGCTGGAGCAGCCTCCCTCCTGCATCTCTTTGCTTCTGTTCAAGGGGTTGGTAGCTCCAGCAAAAAGTACTAGAGAATTTGAAACTTTTTTGAGTGTAATTGCCAAGACCAGACTGGAAATGCCCTTTATTTGTAGGGCTGTGTGGCAGGGAGTTGCTTTCCTTTCTCGTTCATATGAAATTCGTGTTAGTTTGGCCTCATCTTCTCTGCCTCTGTGTGTTTGTGCTTTTCCCAGTCTTACATCTCAGACTGCCTTCCCTTTTTCCTTCCTCCATAAATGTTATTTTAATTATTCCTTTTTGTCTGGGATGCAACACATGTCATTTCTCAGCTGGTATTCACTCGATACAAGTGATTTTAACTGTTTTTTTAGGATTGGCAACAAAACTTGAAGTTCCTGTGCCAGGAAAGTGACTATTTGGTATTACCTGTTTTCAGTGTTTGTTTTTTGGACTAGACCTACAGTAAATATCTCTATGCTACCAGTGCTGCCAAATTCAGTCTTTGGTTTCTACACTTGTGCTGTACCTGCTCGCTGGTCTCTGGCTGGTTTCAAGTGTGTTTTAGTTACCTCATGATTCTTGGAAAGCAAGCCTGATCGTCAGTGACCCCGAATGCTGCAGTTCTCAGTCAGGAGGAGTTTTGCCTGAGGAGGAGCTGCTGAATTTGTGCCGTGTGTGAAACCAAACTGCGCCTTTGCAAAAGTGCGTTGTAGCTTAACAGCGTGGTGCAAATGCACTGGAAGCTCTGGAAAAGTAGGAAAAGCTCTAGAAAAGCAGTGAAAGTATTTGGCCTTTCCAGAAGACCCTTCCAGGGACTTGTGCCAGTGCCCACCAGAGGGTAGGAGTGCCCAGGGGATGAGGGGGAAGGAATGTGACAGTGGTGAGAAACACTCAATTTTAAATTAAAATGACTGCACTTAAGAGGAAACCCCATCCAGCTCTAATCTGTTTGTAAGGTGACTGACACATAAAGTGCTTTTTGTTTTAAGGTAGAGGGAAATGCATTCAGGATAGAGTTTCTGGTATAAATGTCAGGTGCAACGCAGTGCATGCTCACTCAAAAAGTCAAGCAGATAACCTTGGCATTTAGGGACATTGCCTTGTATAAAACGAAATTGTATTTTGTTTTTAAAAAGGAGGACTACATTAAGAGGTCACCTATTAGCTATGTTTTTGCTAGCTGTCTGAAACTCAGCTCTACTGTCTATTAAACTCAAACCACTATGTAAACATTCCTGTGTTGTTCCTGGTCTCTACAATGGCCAAGGGGATCAGGTTTCACCTGCCTGCACATCTTCAAGCAATTAAAGCAATTAGCTTGAAGCCATTTCACATTCAAGGTCTACTGTGACATTCAAGTCCAGAAGAAGTCGAGGGGAAAAGGAAAAAGAAGAGTATAAAAGGCTGCTGTTCAGCACATGCACACAAATAACCTATGAGGGGGTTTTGGACTTTGCAATAACTTCCAAATGTGGTCAGGAGGCTTCACAGCAGGCAGGCAAAGCTGCTGCTGAGAAAGGGAAAAGATAAAGAAAAAACACCTAATGATCCTTTAAATTATACCCAAATTTTGCACTGGGAAGGGAGGGGGAGGAGAGAGAAATAGCAACATGATTTGGAACGATATTTGTGTGAAATAATACAGCGTTGGCCTTATTTACTGATATTTCTCCTGGCATGGACATCATATTTTTCTTCTCATTTAGGTGGGGATTTATATTTGGTGTTTACATTGTAAAACTACACTCACTCTGGCTAATGTATCCCTTACAATGACATTCAGCTCAGAGTTTAGTGATTCCAGCAGTAAGTCTTGAAAGCTGCTATTTTTTAAAAGGTTGGAGCAGATTAGTGGTGACCTTAAAAGATTAAACTAGTACAGTTTAAAGATAAATAATCAGCCTTTAGCACATTAGATAGCTACATAAGCATGACAGAAGGTGACTTTCTTACAACAGTTTCAGAATCCAGGCAGCATTTTTACATTTGAAACTTGACTAAGGCAGGGAACAGTGGTTTGCAGAAAGCAAGACATAAACTGATTGCGCTACTTCAAATTGGTTAATACAGTTTTAAATCCACAGTTTTCCTGTTGGTTTTATTATTGAGAAGAGGCTAATTTTAAAAGCTATGCCTGCTGCAAAAGAAGATCTTGCTTTGCCGTCCCGGAGGGTGTTCTTAATCAGAAATAACCGCAGGCTAAATTATAATGTGGAATCCTGCTGCCCTTTAACCTAACACTGCTGCTCGTTCAGTGTTTGTTAACAAATAGCTCTAAGTACAAAATTGTTTGAGAATTACTTTTTCATTATATTTGCTGACTTCAATTAGAATAAGAAGCTTATTTGGGGAAGAAAAATTAAAAATGTATGGGTTTCTAGAGAAAGTTTCAGCAATTGTTTCCCGGCAAGTGTCGCCTTCGGAACGTAACTGCAGACTCTGTGGCACACGTAATTCAATTTAAATAAAATTACCTTCTGAATGAATATTTCTGCACCAGTGGCAGAGGCAGCGCTCAGGAGCATCCCAAGACTTAGCCCTTGTAAAGATGAGCAAGCTAAAATGGTGGCAGGGGCTCAAGCCAGGGCCCCTTTTGCACCTTGCAGGGGGATGCAATTTCTAATGAAGAGGCACCAGTTCCTCATCTCTGTAGTGTTGGGGAGGGCTGGGCTGTAGATGCGAGTGGCACAGTGTCCTATTTTTATTTCACTTTGAATAACACGTAATTGAAACGTACAGTCGGCAAATTAATTGGTGAGTTGAAGGTAAGAACTGCTGAGTTAGTAGAGACAGCACCAGCCCTGTTCTTTTTTTCCCCTTAAGTTTACGTGCTGGAGCGGAAACGCCGCGGTGCTCAGAAAGGAGGTGATGCCTCTGTAAAGCAGATCTTTCCAATTTTATTTTTTTTTCTAGCTTAGTCTTCTGTTTCTATGATCTGCCTTTTGAACTGTTTTTGTGGCTGATCAGTTCCACCTAATATGTCTCTTGATTTCTGCTATTGTAATACTCAGACGACATGCTGTTCTCTTCATTTTTATAAGCTTTAGATGCTCCTGCCTGTCATACTCTGGCGGTTTATCTTCAGCGTCTGGATTTGCTTTCAGACTTGCATGTCTATCAAGCTGCTGTTGCTTTGAATGTGAGATCAAAAGAAGATGAATTCCAGTAAAAAATTTCCTTGTATGAAGAAAAGATTGGGGGCCTATGTAAACATCCCACTGACAGCTCCCAATGAGTTATTTTAGCAGAGCATTAGCACCCAGAATGACAGACAGTCCAAGACTACATGCTAAATAACAAATCAGTCCCTTCAGTGGCAGCAGCACGTTGCCACAACAGCAATACATTTTCTAAAGGAATCCTGTTCCTCTTTTTTATTGAATATGGCTGTTCGACTGCTCATCTCTTCACGAGCTGCCTTTGAGTGCCAGCCCCAGTTTACTTTTTCTTGACAATATCTGTGTCATGTCACCAATATGACAGCAGACAGGGCTTTGATAATTGGGTGGGGAGACGGTTAGTTAGTCATCTGCAGTTAAATAGGTAGTTTGTTTTAGGGAGGGGAAGGAGACAGCGAAGGAGGGGTGGCATCTGCCGGAATGCTGAAGTTACACTTTCGGAGATGCCGAATGCAAGTCCCTGCACCCAAGACAAGCTGTGTTTTTTGGGCGGTTGTTTATATTTCAGTTCACACAGAGAAAACAGCTCTGCAGCCCGGCCAGCCTCCCAAGCTGGTTTCCAGAGCAAGTCACAGCACTGTTGAGGGTAGGAATGTCAAGCTTGGCTGGACTTCCGTGCAAATCCGAATTTGCCTAGATACAGAAGCGAGGTGTGCTTCTGCCTGCTGTTTGGTCTGTTTGGGGACATAATTAGTTCTGCCTGTTTCTGCTCACAGATAGGGGGGTTTAATAGTGTGGAGTCACTAGATTTTTGTGCCGGGTGGAGTGCTAATCCCAACTTTGACATTACCTGTGAGCTCCAGCTGATCTCACCACTTCGCAAGGGAAGAATTAGGTAAGGAATGCTTTGCGGTTTCTTTGTCATTTAGTAAAAGCAGAGGTTGCTACTGTGGAGGCAGAGCCCGGTGGCTGCCGCGAAGGGCAGTGCTCCAGCGTCTCCCTCCAGCCTGTGCTCCGGCTGCACGGCACTTCCTGTTTATTCAAACATCTTTTTACCATTCTTCAGCCCCCGCTTCACAGAAACAGCCAGAAACATCTCCAGCGCGAAGACGGAAATCTAAAGGCAGACAGTAAGAGCTCACTCTGTTAAACTCTTCATTTTCTCTGCGAGCGCTCAGAGGAAAGGAGCGTGCAGGCAGGGCTGAACTTTTAACGCGCTGCCTTGCGCAGGCAGCTTGGAGCACAGGAGAGGGGAATTGCTTTGGTTTGATGCAAAAGCAGCCAGTTCAGGTTGTTTATGGCAGTGTTGACAAGGGTGGGGTTTTTGGCATGGCTTTGGAGAGCTGTGGCAAGGGCCGAGTCCTTTTTTGGGGTGCCTGTCACCTTGTGGTGCTGCCCCTCTGGCACAGGAGCAGCCATGTGCCACCATCCCTGCTGCTTGCCGGGTGCTGCAGCTTCTCCTTGCAGAAACTGCCAAAAATACCTAAACAACAAACCCCTCCAAGAAAGGAAACATTGCTGCTGCTCTGGGCAGCACGAGTGGCGCAAACGCACCGAATGGCTTTTTTGTTTTCCACAAATTGTTTGCATGGTGGCTCTGGCACCGCATGCGAACCAGCCTCGCTAATATTTGTACCAATTTCATGCTAATAAAAATCAGGCTGCTGAGACAAGCATGGCTATTATCTCATTCATATGACTATTGTTTAGACCTGTGGTACTACAAAAGGAAAGGGAAAGCGTGCTCACGCCGGGTAATGGTTGTTAACTTCTCACGTGAGGGATTTTCTCTGCAGTTTTTCAGTATTAATGATTGTTGTATGAATGGTCTTCAGGGGTTATTGGAAGATAGTGTAGATCCTCTAGGTAATCCATGTCACAACACGGATGCTGGATTTTTTCCCCTCTGTTCAAGTGACTTTAAAAAACTGCATGATATTTCTCAGTGATTTCTCCCCCCCGCAGAAGTCCACTGAAATAGCAGGTAACTTTTTTTTTTTGGCAAGCATTCGTGGTGCTCGTATAGTGTGAAACATAAGAGAAAATGGAAAATATGCTGCCTGCCCTATGGAGAAAACCCATCCTCCTTGAGGCTTTTCCTGCCTCTCCAAGATCCAAATACACTTTAAAATTTTAAACTGTAAACCCCCATCTTCCTAGAAAAGAGAGCGAGAGAGAGAGAAATCAAGCTGTGTGTTCAGCCAAACCGCAAGTACAACAAACATATTTTGAAAATATATTGCTAGTCTGGCTTTTTAATGTTCAGAAGTTGTTCTACTTTGCAGGGGAAAAAAATGGTGTTTGCAACTGCCTTAAGGACAATTTGTTTAACAGTAGGAGTAATTTCATGGGGAAAATGGAAAGAGTGACTGAAGTTATTTACTCAGATGTTAGTGTAGGTGTGGGGCAGAAAACTCTCTGTGGGAACAGTGGGCTGCTTTTCTTGGTATCTTAGTCTATTTGATGACCATCAAATTTCCCATCTCACTGGTTTTGTTTTTTCTGGATGGCATGTTTGATTATTTATCAGAAGGGAAAGGGAGTAGCTGAAGCAAATAAACATGTGACCAAGCTGTGTTTTGTTTTCCACTCAGAAGGCCATGCCCTTTAGCAGATATACCGAAAATAATAAACGTATTGTTTTATGATAAAAGGAAATTATGTGTATCATTTTCTTTAGCAAGGCCATTAACCCCTTGTGTTCGGTGGTCTCCGCCTTCTGGCAGCTTGTTGGGCTTGCAGCTGGGAATTAAAGGCACTTAAACCCCCCTCTTGCCTGGAACATTTCCATGGATTACTGCTCCAGCCCTTTGGATTTGCTGGATTTATTGCATAGTCATAGAGCCCTGGTCATCTCCCCGGTCCTGCTTGGGGTGTGACCGACTAAATGAGAGACGCTTTGAATTTTCAGAAGGGTGCTGATTTCCAAAGAAAACCTTGGCAGGAGATGCTGGGATCTTCCAGCCTCCAGTGCTGGTGTCTGTGCAGCGTGAGGGGTTGCAGCTGTGTTTGGTCCGTTACAGACAGTGTCAATTTATGGGATTCTCTTTTAAATGCCAGGTGTCTAGCATGTAGCATGTAGTATTTCCTTTATAATACCAGCTTTGGACAATGTTCATTATCTTCCCTGAAAAAAAAAGAACAACAAAAAAACCAACACCCTATAAACTAAATCACTGTCAGGAAGTAAAATACAGGTTTGCTTCGTCTCCGGGAAGCATGTTGCATGCTTTAGCTGCTTTTATGGGATTAAAAGAAACAAGTTAAGACTGTCATGCACATGAAAGGAAACCGAGATGTGGTTTGCTTCACATTGTGCAGGTAGGTATAAATTTAATAGACTGACTTGCTTTCAAAATCTCTCTTTGTCTCCCCGAGTCGCATGTCAGTTCCAGCGCGTTGATGAGCGCCAGGGTCCGTAATAGCGCCTGACTGCCGCTGCCCCGCAGGTGCCACATCCACAGGAGGGTCCTCCTCCTCCTCAGGGATGCAGGGTTCCTCTGAGGAATGGCTTCACATCGAGAAAGGGAAAATTTGCCTGACATGGTGAAGTTGTGTTCAAGCCTGTGCGTCGTTGGTGGGTGTGGAGGTGGATGCTTCACCTTCTGGGTGCAAGGGGGTCAGCCCTCCCTGGAGAGCCCAAGTGGATGGCAGGGGCTGGAGCTGGGGGTTTGGGTTTGAGGGAGGAAAAAGTGGCAGTCGAAATAGCAGGGAGAGGAAGGGCTGGCAAAATAAGGACCTGAAACTTAAATGTGATGTAAAGAAGAAAGAGGAAATGAGCAGCTGGGGCCAGGTGACATGGGCAGGGGCTACGCTGGGGAACATGGCTGGCCCCCCCTGCCCAGAAGTCTCTGAGGGTTGAGGAGGCTCAGAGGGGGCTGAGGAATGGGCTTTGGGATCAGAGGTGCAGGACTGAGATACCTGCAAAGACCAAGGGGCAGGAGCAGTTGCAGCCTGTTGGACAGGGGAGCTCTCCAGCCCTGGCTGAAGTCCTTGGGCAGAAGCCCATGAAGGACCTGTCCATGGGGGAAAATGTCCTCCCAGACTTCAGCAATTTAAGGTTGTTTGTGCCCTGAAGCATAAACATTTGTACCTTGATTTCTATTTTTATTTTTCAAAATATAGCTGTAAATGCTCTCATAACTATCTCTACAAGTGTCTAATCCTTTCTTTGCATCCTCCCCATGCTCTTGGCCCTGGTGATACCTTGTGACACTAAGTTCCAGGGAGTAATTATGAGTTGTATATTAAGAAAGGAAAAAAAATCTTTTTATCTGCCGTTTTGTTTTGGGGGTTTTTTTTGGTGGCTGTTGCTTCCTGACTTCATTCAATGTCCTCTTTCTCTTGCATTATGAGAAATGGCAAAAGCACCAGATGTACCCTCTCAGGCCAAGTCACAACTTGTATACTTGTTATCGTCTCCCCTCTTACTCATCTCTCGCTAAACTAAACACTCCCACCCTTATCAATCTTGCCTCGTATCTGCTGAGCCCTCTAATCATTTTTGTCGCCTCCATCTCAATCTTGCCTATTTTTGCTTTACCAGAATCTGTTAAAATTAAGCTTTTTACAAGCAGTTCTAAATTAGGTTGTGCCATAGAAGTGCAGAGATGTGATTTGCAGCTTTAGTTTTCCATGTTTTGGGCTGTCCCAATGTTCTGTTTCCTTCATTCACCCAGCAGCAGCGAGTGTCTGATGGAGCGTGGTGAGATGTCCACAGTCAGGGGCTGTATTTCATGGGCCTCTGAGTACAAGTTTGTCATGCAGTGTTTTGGAAAACAAGCTTAAAATATGTTCCCTGTTTTGTTGACCACACAGGGAAGCGCGCAAGCAGCTGTATGCAATATACTATTTATGTTGTAGCAACAAAAAGGCCCTCTTCCTTCTCCCCCCCACCTTATCCCTCTTCTCTTCTCTCTTAAAAAATATGAGAACTTCCCGTGCTTTTGACATCCAAGAAAAACGCGGCTCAGCAGTGAATGCTCCTCCAAATATTCAAAGGTCTGGTTCACTTTTGCATAAACACAGTAGTTCAGAATCTGATCTCGAGCCTACAGAAATGAGCTGGAAATCCCATAAGATTTTTTTTTTTCATCACTCAGGAACAGTTCAGTTCTGGTTCAGTTTGAACAGGGAGCCAAGATTTGTATCCTTTCTCATTTTACCAGGATGTGTTGGCCCATCCCTCCTTTCTTGCTGGTACAGACCGCTACATGCTGTGAGTCTTGGCATGCCAAAATAAAGAGAACCATTTTTAATGTTTGGGAACTTTTTGCCAGATACTTTTTAAGTGGCTTTGATGAGTCCTGACTGTGACTCTTTAAAAGAAGGGACAGAAGGTGTTTTTGCGGTGTAACCGCCTGAGGATTTAATTTATGCCTCAAAAAAGGGATTTTTGTAGCCATTTTCCCTGTTGTAGCTTCTTCAGGGTTTGCAGGTTCCTGGTGTTGGCTGAGGCTGATCTCTCACCCTACTGTCCCTTGCTGCCTGCCCCCTTCATCCCTGTAGTGTCTCCGAGTATTGAAGAAAATGCCTCACCCACCTTTTCCCTGAAATTGTTGGAGTTCTTGAATAAATTACAAAATGGAAATTGGTTTTGTTTGGAGGCAGACTCTGTTTTCCCCCTGTGTGGTGCTGGGTCCTCACAGGCAGGGACCTTGCCAGCCATGGGATGGGCTGTGGGATGGCAGGGCAGGGGCATGGAGTCCACTCATCCTCCCACTGAGGAGTAACCTCAGTGCCCACGAGGAGAACTGCAGCAGAGCTGGGACACAGGCAGCTCCACCCTGTGGGTTTGGAAGAAAGGCTTTCTGTTTCCAGTGCCTTTTTCTGGAGGGAATCTCCTTAACTGGTAGCCAGAATCTATTCCAGCGGAAAGAAACTAAGGCTGCTGGAAGAAAAATAGAGACTCATCTTCTTTCCTTATGACTGAACTATTCTAGGAGATGCTTCAGCATGAGGCACATTGCCAACTCCCTTGCTCCAAGTGTGCCCCTGTCACATCAGGGACAGGATGTGAGCCAGGGTTTGTACATGTGGACCTCAGGTCCCTTCTCTTTTTCCAGTACAGGAATCACCCCATTAGTCACTTGTGCAGACCAGTCTGCTGTGATCTTCATGGCCAGCTGACCCTTTTATTGACCATTTTATTGCTGTTGAAGCTCCCCTCTATGACGAGCTGGCCGGTAGCCCTTGGGTGGAACCAGCCTTGCAGATTGGCTGCAGCCAAGTGAGGCACTGGGTACAACCAGCAGCATCTCCCCAGGCTCAGGGCATCCCTGCTGCACCAGTGGAGCTGGGACAGGGTGGGTGGAAAAGGATTATTTAATGAAACAAGGAAGCAGAGGATGAGATGGGGATGGGGATTGTTTGAATCCAAGGTGGTTGAGAAGGCTGGACAGTAGGAATGATTCACCAGGTTATGTTGCATCTTAGCTGTGTGTCATAGCAGAGCCCCATGTCCTGCCTGTAGGTATGCTCAGAGTTCCCTTCTGCACTGCCAGGAGCAGTGTTGGGGCTCTTGGCTGTGTCATTCTGTGTGTGGTACAGGGTCAGGGTGCTGGCAGTGGGGAAGGGAGCACGTAGCAGCTCATTTCCCAGTTCTGGAGGAAGATGGAAGAGCTGGGCACGAATGTCAGAGGGAATAAGTGCTGCAAGAACATCTGCTTCTCTTTTTTGCATCTTCTACATTTTATTCCTCCTCTTCATTTTGGTTCCTTTCCTATTCTCTAGTTGGTTCATCTCACCTCCCCCTGTTCTGTTCCTCCCAGAGGAACAGCACTACCCACTGCTGTCGCTCTGCACTATTTTTTATTTTTTTCCCCTTTGCATACTGCTCCTCTCCTCGCTGGTTTCCACACGTTGTGCGGCTCCTGAGCCTGCCGGAGAACTGCAGCAGGGCTCCCCTCCAATGTGTCTGCCTCCTACCACCGCTCCTCTACATCTGCTGCTCCAGGAGAAGAGAGTGTCGCAGGAGAGGAGGTAGAGGAGGCAGGAGTGGGAGAGACATGAAGCATCTCTGAAGCTCGGGTGCATCCGGGCTTCCGAGCTTGAGAGCTGCATCTTGCCGCTCTGCTGGGAGCAGCTGTGGAGTGGAGCGGGGTGTGAGGACAGATGGGAGCTGAGAAGGAAGAGAGATTGCTGGCTGAGTCTAAATTCCCCCTCGTCCCACCCAGGAGAAACAAAGGTACTTGCCTTGTGAGGCTGAAGGGAAGCAAGAAGCCCTGTTGGGAGGTGGGCCATGCTCCACTGGGAGAGGCGCCTGGAGCTGCTGACGGGGAGATTCCTCAGGGCCTGAAGGTGGCGTGAAATTTGGGGAGAAATAGATGATGGGAGAGCTGCATGCCTGCTGCTGCAACGCTGTGCTTTGCCCAAATCTCAGTGGGGAAGTTGAGGAGCAGTGGTAGCTTGCAAGGGTATGGCTATCAAAGGTCAACACACAAGGTCTGGGACCAGCGTAGTGTGATGTTTGCTCCAAGGGCAGATTTTGCCTTTAAAGTTTCTCCCTTCTCTCTCTGCTTGCTTGTTTTTTTCTATTTTGCTGTTTGTGACCATAACTGAAATTATGGATAGAATATGGTGTTGGCTGGCAACTAACTTTCCAGATTTATTGCTTGGACACTTCCAATGGCTGCAAGACCACCTCTGATTTTAGAGAACTCTTCCTTCTTCCTTTCTCAAGTTGCTTTCCTGATAAGCAGCTTTGTCCACCTGGAAAGGCCCAGAATCCTTAGGAATCTGTAAAAACACATGAGATTTTGTTTTGTGTTCTCCTTGAAACTTCTGAGTGCATGTTTATCCAGATAGTTTGTAGGCAGCCATTCATTACTGACCAGCTGCCCTGGGTATTGGCAGTTGAACAGGACACCCCTTTCTTTTGCATCCTCATGGCTGCTGCTCATCTCCCCACCCTCCAGTGTACATTCCTTTCCATACATCCTGACGTTCTCTGGATTGATCTTTCCATGCCTGATAAACCTCAGGTTCAGAAACAAGCTTCCCCTGGCGTTAGAGCCAGGCCTATTATAGCTGTAGGTCATCATATTTCATTAATAACTGATTGATATTAATAACGGTTGGAGCAGATGGGAAGGGAGGAGCTGGAGCACTTTTTCTTCAGTAGGAATAGGATGATGGAAAAAAGTTGGAGAGTTGCTGCCTTGTACTGGCTGCAGTGGTGGAACAAGTTAGCAAGAGGCTGCATGCGACTGGATCCTGTTACTGTTTTCCTTATGTACTGACACGGTAAGCAAGTATATGGCCTTTAAGCAGCATTTCTATTTTTAAAGTTCTACCCTCTTTTTCCAGTGTATTTCCCTTCCCCAGCCCCCTTCCCGAATCAGGAGTTTCTGGCCACATGCAGTGAAGAGGCAGGGCTGCATTTTTACCCTTCATCAGAGCTTGCCCAAAGAGGATGGTGAAACTGAAAGGTCAAGGTGCTTGCATGGAAATGTTGAATTACAACAGTAACTGGGGTGATAGCAGTGCCCAGTGTTCTGGGCAAACAACAGCTGGGCAAACAAGTCACGTTCTGTCTGTCTTGCAGTAAAATTGTCTTGGTCATCTCAAATGTGTACTTTTTTTTTCCCCCTCCTGGTGCTTAAGTGGTTGGGAAATAATAAATGGTTGCCACTTCCCTAAGCACAGGGAGAGGACTTTTCAGTGGGGCTTCCCACTTACGCTGTGAATGAAACAGGCTTGATTTATCTCACAGTTAATGTACTGTTAACATTTTTCCTGGGTTAGGTGTCACCCAGTGTTGACTCTCAAATACCATTCCAAGTTTGTGCAATGTCTCTCAAGCTCTGTATTTCAGTTGCCTTTTTACTGATCTGTTTTACACCAGAAAATCTCCTTATGTCTGGGTGATTTCCTAATGGATAAGAAAGCACCTTGGGAGTTCATTTACTGTATCTTGCATTTAGGCATAGGATGACTTGGTTGGTAGGCAGCCTTTTCCTGATGTTGTCTTTCCAAATCCATGTTTATAGTGACCAAAACCCATTCATTTTCAGGGGGATGCTTTCCTTTCTCTGTTTTTCCCAGTAAGTGAGAGGATTTCCCCTTGTGTTTTGGTGCAGAGAGGATGGGTACTGCTGCTCTGTGATTCACTGCTGGAAGCCAGGATTGGTGTCTTGGTCTCTGGGTGTCCCAAGAAGCTTTGTCCAGACTTGCTGGCACTTTGAGCAGTGCAGATAATGTGGGTGCTGGTAAATACAGAGCCAGGTATTTGAAGCATCTCTGTGGTTTTGGGGGCTCTTGGCATCTCCACCTTAAAGGAACATGCTGTTGTCTGGACATACAAACACAAGCTTCTTTTTCACGGCCCCTGGCAATTGTTCACTTGCAAGCACGTGGTGGAGATTTAGGATGTAACTATGGCAGTGGGGAAGAATGTGTGAAAAGAGCTTGGAGATGTCAGAGCACCTGCTTGTGAGGAGAGGGCTACGTTAGCAGAGCTGTTGGCTAGCAGTAAACAGTCGTGGCACCCTTGTTTCAGGACTTGGCAGCAGCAGGAGTTGAACCGAATCCAGCTTTACTCTCTACTGCCTGTTCAGTAAGTTGAGGACAAGGCAGATGATTAAGGAAATGTGGGGAAACTGCTACAGAAGCTTTTGGAAAGATAAGAGACTTTGGTCTCCATGTCTGACAGTCTGGCACTTCTCACTAGCATTGAATTCACATGCAAATCAAAGGCAACATCTACTCCCACAGGAAGCTTTATTAATGTACAGGCCTGCTTGCGAATCTCCGTGCTGATGAAGGTTGTGGGACTGACTTCACTCAAATTAATTTCCCTGTCTATCCTCGCCTGAGCACTGTGCAGCACCGGCAGCCTCAGCAGGGCTCCCACGCCAGGGATGAGCTCCGTGCAGGAGCAGCACTGCCTGGAACCAGAGAAAGGGGCAGAGGGGTGATGCTTCTTGGCTTGGGTTGTACAGCTGTCCACAGGGCTTGAACTGATATCAGCAAAGTAATTCCATCAAGGCAAACCCCAAACGGGCTTGAAGTATTTTGTGAGTGAAAGGAAGGAGGGTCAGTGTATCCCAAGCCATCTTTCGCATACATGTCCTGTCTTGTGTGAGGAGTGTGGATAAGGCTTGGAAGTGGCAAGGACAGGACTGAGGTAGGAGGAAGGAAAGGCTGAACAGGGAGAAGTAGAAAGGCAGAGGGATGTGGGATTGCTGGGTTCACTGTACCACCAAGGACTTGGTAGCTCCTTGATGCAGATGCTCAGTAAGAAGCATATCTGAGCTACACACAACCTTCCACATCATAAACCCAAGCTCATCTGATGCTCGGCTTTTATTGCTGTCAGTTACTTGTAAGTGAAAAAACGAAATCTTGAGAGGAGAAATGGGCAATGCCATTTCAAGCTGCAATCCCTGGAATGTCAGCATGTTGCCATCTCTCTTGCATCTACCTTGTCTTTTGCCTTTGATATTCCTGTCCATCCTGGCTGCTTGTATGTATCCCTGATGCTCCCTCTGGCCCACTTCTATTCTTTCTAATCCTTTCCTTCCTGCCCTGCTCCACCCTCTGTGCTGGTCCTTCCCTCTTACCAACTCTGGTCCCACCAGGTTTGCACCAGCACAGGTGACACCTGGACATGGAATGGGGTGGTGTAGATGTCACCTTGAATGGAGACCCTCAGAGTGGTGGGTGTGAGGGATGTGGGTGCTGTGCAGCTGGACTGGAGCTCTGGCTTTCCTCCAGCAGATCTCTGCCAGTGCCAGCCTGTCCCCACAGCCAGAGACCCTCATTGCTGTGGGGTCAGTCATGGTAAGGGTTTATGGTGGCAGTGGCCACCCCACCAAGCTGCATGGAGCTTCGTGGCCAGCTCGAGTAGAGAGCAGGCATTTCTTGCATGGCTACTTGTTCTGGGAATCTTGAAAAATTTCTGGCAGCCAGTTTAATTGTGCAACCTCTCAGCTGCCAGAACGGATAGAATATGATCATATCACATGAAATGCATGCAGGGTCTGCTATAGCAACTGTATTTCAAAGAGACAACACATATGGTGACTGGTTCTTTTTGGAATAATATCTATAAGTTGATGATGTTTTATTCAAAAAGGCTGTAGCTTGAAAGGTTAGGGATGTTCTGATTGTTTAGTGTATGATTAAAGAAAGGCTTCTGTGGTTTTTTTGGCCTATTGAATCTAATTACTGGGAACTAAAATGATCATTTGATTGCACATTTACCTGGAATTATTCTTCTGCAGAGCCAGTCTTAATAATATATAATAATATGTTGCGCTTGTACTGTATAGAGCTTCTTGTCTGAGCAACTCAGAGTGCTTTACAAGTATTCATTAATTAAATAAGCCATACAACACTCCTGTTAAATAAGTGAGTATTTGTTGCCTATCCGCTTAAGTCTTGTAGGTTTTATTTCTGCTGCCTCTGCCCACCCTTGAAGATGCTTTAACAGCTAAATAAGTTAATTCAATAAAAATAAGGTGTTTTTTAACTGTTCTTAGCGCTTTCTGCATAAAGCTTTCTTTTGTTGCATTGAATTCTTTGGTAGGCTGTAGGGTTTCCTGTTTCCTGATGGTGCACCATTGACGGGGTGGTGGCTGTGTGTGTCTGGAGCCCAGATCCATGCCCAGCAGCTCCCTGCACCCGTTGCAGGGACATGGACCAATTCAGAGATGTTATGGGTGCACTAAGCTCCAACCAGCTTGAAATGCAAAATCTAATTTTACCTGCACCGTGCCAAGCTCTGCTGGAAATCCCATCCACCCCTAGAGAGTTTTTCTGATCCAGTGGAGACTTGTTATTAAATTGGAAAGGAGGGCTTACTGCCGAAGCATTATAAGGTCTCTCCTGCCCACTTGCCCTGGTCAGCTGTGGTGGTTCTCCAGTCCGCTGAGCTGACCAATGTCTCTCCAAAAGTAAAAAGATGGATCTTGGCAATTAAAATAACAAGGTTTTACTGGGGTGGGGGAGTTGGGTTAGAGTTTGCTGACCTTGATACCAAACCTTTCCCAGCAGTTCTGTGCTGAGATTAAACACTGCAACTTGAAGGAGCAGGCGAAACCTGAAGCATACCTGACTTCTTAATTAAATAGATATTAATTAAATCACTCAGAGAACATACACAGTAGGAGTGGGGAAGGCTTTTTCCCTCCTTCCATGTAGGCATCTTGCAAAGGGACTATTTTTCTTGTTTTACATTAATGAAGTCTTCAGCCTTCCCACTTTTCCACCTACACATGTACTGAACGTCTCCAAGGAGACCAGGGAGGCCCGGTCCGGTGCCGGTGAATCCTCCGGGAGCAGCAGGCTGGGGTCTCGCCAGCGCAGCCTCAGCTGTGCCACAGTCTGCCTTGCAGGGCTCATCCTTGCTGTCCCCTGCCCGGGGAGCCAGGAGGGAGCCAGGGCAGGGACTGGCTCCTCAGCTTTTCCTCTTTTATCTCCTCTTGGTTTCCTTTCCCCACCTGATGGAGAAATCGGGCCTTGCAGAGCAGCTCCAGTGTTGAGGGACTCTTGTCTGCTTTGGATGATATTTTGCAATAATTTCCCCACATCCTGCTTGCTCATGCTTTCAGGGTCATGTCCCTTGCCCCTCCAGTGTCACACTGTCCCTTTACTGCTGTGTCCCCTCCCAGTGAGTCCCCACAGCTGACAATGATTTTCATAGGATCATAGAACATCCTGAACTGGAAGGGACCCACAAGGATCATCAAAGTCTAAGTCCTGGTGAGGTGAAATGCTGTCCCAGCTTTTCTTTGCATTCTCTCCAGCTCCTTGCAGCATGGCTCTGCCTGCTACTGCCTCTCCTCTTTCTCCCACCATGTCCTTCCAGAAGCTTCCCTGATGTTCTCTGGTGCTCAGGGGAGCAGACAGTGATATATGACTGCCCTCTTCTGTAAACCCAGCCTGATCTGCTGGAGAGGAGGCATCTGAAAGCTAAAAGCAAAGGAGACTGCCCATTAGTGAGGAGGGCTATGAGCTGCTTCAGGGGGACAACAACAACTCCATGGAGCTCACCACCAGGATTCCTGCAGTTACTTGAGGCTTCCCCCCAGGAGGCAAACATCAGCTGCTGCTGTTTTTCTCCTTAGTCAAAATGGGAGATCAGTGGTGGGATATCACCCCATTGTATGCTAGGTGTTGCTGTTGTGGAAGCCACTGCTTTCCTCACTGGAGGTGCGTCAGGAGTGGAGTGGTACTCCATGACCAGTGATTTCTTTGCCCTTATGCTGCTTGTGTAGCTCCCAGTGCCCTCTTGACTCTGAACTCAATTCTTCAACCTCTTTCTCCCTACAGGCTCTCCAGGTGGCACGACAGCTTCTCCTGCAACAGCAGCAGCAACAGCAGCAGCAGCAGCAGCAACAAATTAGTGGATTAAAGTCTCCAAAGAGGAATGACAAACAGCCAGCCCTTCAGGTAAGGGGAGCCTGCGAGCCTCTGTGAGGGTCTGGGGCTTGTAAAAGCTGAATAAATGTGTCTTCCATGCAGACACTGGGATGGAACCTTCAGGGGCTTCCTCCCTGTGTCCACAGAGTGGCTGTGGCTGGTGTAAGTGGCAGCAGGATTGATGCTGGGTGCTCTTGGAAGTCCCACCTACGGCGTATTTACAAATCGTGAGCGTGTACTTTTATTAGCGTCTGGTAGGGTTGGATCATGACAAAATGGAATAGCTTTTGTTACTGTGTCAGTGTGCATAGGAGATTTGCATTAACATTTCTGTTTGATTGCTGTTCCATTTGTAGTCTGTGTTCACTCAAACCGTTGATTTGCTGTGTCAAGGATATTGGGAAATGCTAGGATATCATATCATCGGTGTGTTTTTCCCCCTTTTATTGTCTGCTGATTTATGGACATCTTCAGAAGTAAAATCTAAATATTAGAGGGCTTTGTGCTGTTATGAATTCAGAGAGCTAAAACCAATACAGCATTCCCAAACAGAAGATGTATGCACACATATGGGGCTTTGGAGTACATTCTGCTAGTCTTGTGGGATAAATCACGGGGAGTTAAAGACAAGAAAGACCTATTAGGTCATGTATCACAGTTCCTTTTTTTTCTCTTTTTTTTTTTTTTTTTTTCTTGCTATTCTAGTGCTAGAAATCCCAAGTGATGGTGGGACTGCTATTATTTTCCTTCAGATAGTTTTCCATAACAAAGCACACGCTCAGGAACTTTCCACTTTAATTCCATCCTCTTGCTCCAAGTAATACTGCTTGTATAAATACTGAGTCAGTCCCTTGCCTTGCCTCGTGTTCGCACTCCTCAAACATCTGAGATACTTACATGTACTTGCCAGTTTTGGCAAATTATATGTATCTAGTTCTTTATGTATTTCTTAAACTAGCACTTCCAGACCCTTGACCACTTTGCTGGTTTGCAGCTGGTTATTGCTTTTATTACTGCAATTGCAATTGCAGCATGTCGGTGGATTTTTGATAATAAGGTCCTGAATGCAGCAGTTCAGCTGCAGTTGCACAAAGCCCTTTAGCTGGGACATTTATCTTATCTCGCTCTTCTATATCTGATGCTTCAGCCTCTGTAGCCCCAAATTCTTTCTGGATTTTTTTTCCCTCTTGTTGTCATAGCACGTTGTCAAACTCGTGTCTGTTTTGCTCTTTCTACTTTTTTTTTTTTTTTTTTAGTTTGATATACTATCACCATGAGCTCCCTGACAGCATTGCTGCTTCTCTTGCCTTTTATATGTGCTTCAGATTATTTTCCTGCAAAAATACGGATGCTAGGCTCTTTAAATATGTAGCAGAATATGGAAGGTAAAGCCAACATTGCTAGAGGCCTTGACAGTAAAGTGAGAGGGCCTGATTCTGTGGTTCTTACCCAAATAAAGCTGATGGGCAGTTGAAGGGGAGTTTTGCCTGAGTGAGGAATAGCTGTTAACTGCAGCCCTTGGCCCAGCGTGGACAACGCCAAGCTTTGGTGTAGTGATTTCATCTTCAAAGCATTTTGCAAATACTAATCTCCAAAACATCCCCAGAAGGAAAGTCTGATAAGTAAGTAGCATTATCCCAGTTCTGGACTGGGAAACTGAGGGATGCGGGTTAAGCAACTCACTTAGGATCACAGAGGGAATTGGGTTTAGAGGTAGGATTAAGATTCATGAGTTCCTGGCTCCCACCCCTGTGCTCCGGCTGCTGGACAACACCTCGTGCTTTACAGCCGGGCTATTATTCTTTTGGAAAGTATGAAGCATTTTGTCATTGGGCAAATATACGTTTTATTGGCAGTGTCAAGAGCCATAATCCAAAGCGTTACATTAATGCTTTCAAAAATATTTTATTTGGTAAATCCATAGCTGATCCATATGCCTTTTAATAGACTCTTCCACTGGGGACATTTTTAATGAGAGATTGTGCTGGCTAGGTCCAGTGTCAGGTACTAAAAGAAGTGCTTTGTTGTGCAGATGTCTTAAGAATAGCTCCAGAGGATGAAATATGACTGTGTTGACCTTTCAGCTGTGAGCTTATTTGTCAGGATTCAAATAAGTTGAAAGGATCAAACCAAACAGTTTCCGTAGTCAGACTGGGAATTGTGTTGCAGAGGTCAACAGTGAAGGCCACATCGTGGATTCCATAACATAGCCAATTGTTGGTACGTATTAAAGTACTGGAGCAGCTCCTGCAGTCAGAGACACAATTAAAATTCTAATTTATTAATGTATACAGAGAGCTGGCCCAGCCTGTCACTCACTGATTCAAATGACTGCCCAGTCTTTTTTTTTTTTTTCCCCCTTCTCACTCCTGGTGCTTTTGCTTATGTCTAAAACATACTGGAAGTCCTCTTGGATGTAACACCCCCAAGTGCATCCCTGTAATGAAAATCTGTTGCTGAAAGGAGATGGTGCTGCTGGGGGTAGAATTTTTCAGTAAAATTGCACCCACACAAGCACCCACAGGCCCTCAAGTCAGATGGGGCCATGCTGATGAGGTGACACCTATTGCTGACAGTACATAGGATAAATATCAAGGGTGGGGGAAACGTGCCTGTTTTTCATAAGTTTGTTTAAATAATGAACAAGGTATCCTTGGGCTTCACTTACAAAAATAGATGTCTCATTTAATAGCCACAGCAGTTAGCAGTCACCTTGTTTTTTTGTGACAAACAGGCTTCATGTATAACAAGAACACCATAGGCATCGCTCATCCCTGCTGTGCTTGGCGAGGGCACTGGTGAGCAGCGCCCAGCACGAGTGCTGGGGAGCTTTGCATGGAGCAGGGAGGGATGCTGTCTGCCTGGGCTGCTGCTTCTCCCACTGAGATGCTCCATGGCCCTGCCTGCCCCAGGGGCCACTACTGGGGCTGGAAATGCACCCTCTAAACCCCACCACCACAAAGAGATGCAGATTAATCTGGTGTATACTGTGCAGCTAATCTGTTCGCCCCTTGTGGATAATTTCCTCTATTCCTTCTTTATTCCCTGATTAAGTAGCCAAGGTACTTAAATATATCCCAGCATCCTGTAGCCACACTGGGACATGGTGTCTTCAGTAGTGTTTAAGTGACAGTGGGCTCCTGCAATGCTGTTTGGGGTCTCTTGATCTTGGCAGCTCTACCTGAAGATCTGCTTTTAACAGATCGTGAGATACTCAGTGTGTAAGAACTTGGACGCAGGACTGGAGATGTGCTCTGCTGATAGCTGAAAAACCCCAAATCTCCAAATACAGGATGACTCACATTTTGAGCCTATCGCACACTGCCGTGGTTTAGATTTGGCAGTGACCTCCGGTTTCGCAGCCTGATGACACAAACAAAAGAAAATTGAAAGTTAAGAAATGGATTTAATAACCAGCAGTTGGGGAAAGAACATAAAAAATACCAGTTCCACAAAAATTACTGGAAATGTAAAAAAGACTAAAGGCTGTTTGATAATATATTTGCCATAGACAGTGGATTTCCTTGAATATGTGAAACAAATAATTTAACAGGCCAGGTATGCTTAGGATTTTGAAAATGTGCACATTTTTCCTGGCCAAGATAAATATATCTGTATTAATAGATGTATTGATTAAAATTTGCAGCTTTAATTGCCGATGCTCTTACCGATTATTCATTTTGGTTCTTCAAGCATTTTAGTTGCTGGCAAGAGCCACACAGATTGGAAACAAATCAAGAGACACATTTTTCTCCCAAGAAAGTAAAAGTGCATGTGTGTTTTGGCAATACTAAAAATACAATTTTTTTTAAAGACGTAAATGTTGTGTGTTGCATTGAGCTGGAAGTTGGATACTGGACTGAAAACAAATTTAGGATGTCCAAATCAGTATCTCGCAATTCAAACCCATCACTTGACTTTTTTTTATGTGATTAAATGAGATTTCTTGTCTGATCATTAACCTGCCTGTGTTTGGAGAGAAAAAATAATTAAATTACTGGGATGGAAACTTTTGGTTTTGCTTGGCAAAACAAAAAAATAAATCTTCCCTTTAAGTCACAGCCAAGAAAAGAATTTGGGTTTGGTTTAAATTCTCAGGGTGAGACTGGGGGAGGCTGAGAGGACAGAGCTGTCCTCGCCTTTGCATACCGCTGCTTTTTAAAGCAGCCTTTTGGCTGGGCTTTTGTAGAATTTAATTTGCATGCTGTATTATCTTAATATATCTTTCCAGTATCTTGAGAAATACAAGAGGGCAAGAGGAAAAAAAAATCACTGTAGCTTGATGTTGGGGGCAATTAGTATTGTTTTTTTTTTTTTTATGAAATTAGAAATTTTTAGTTTGACAACGTAATAAACACCAAGAGGTGAAGGGCAGGGTATGCTCCGTTTCACTTGGAGCGCACAAGTCTCAGTTATGTTGTCTCAGGTTTTACACCCAGGGAACCTTTTTTACATAGTGGTAAATTTAACAACTGGTAGAGGAATTGTCTCAGCAGATGATTTGGCAGAAGAAGTAAATTTTTATTCTGTTTGTATGAGTATCTCTCTGTTTCACTCTTCAATACAGAAATTGATCAGAATGTGGTCTCAGTCAAGCCAATGGGAATTTTGGCACCAACTCAGCTTGGGTCAAGATTTTGCCTTCTGCAGGGTTTGAAGTTTGCCTATGAAAATTTCCCTTGAATCTTTCATTATCTGTTTCTGATTTTGGAAATTAAGCAAAGTTGAGTTTTTCTGGTTTCTACCAAAGAACCACTTAGTTCTTATTTATTTTTCACCCCTAAGCCCAATTATAAATGTTAGTCAGTTCTTGGAATGTGTCTGTGAAATGCAGACATCATCCACCCCACAAACAGAACAAAATCTGAGTCAGATCCTCAAAATTACATGATCAGCTTGAAAATTATGATACTAAGGGGTTTTTTTTTTCATGACACCTATGGGCTTTTTTTGCTGCCTTTTAATATTTTTTAAAGCATTTACTATTCAGTTCTTTAGACTGAGCAGAAAGGTGACAAGTGTGTTTATTCTTAAAAGAAGCCTGTGATTATCCTGTAATATTATGATTCAAAAAAATGAAGCTTCTATGAAAATACCAGTATATTTGGAGAGCTGGCAGTGTGAGGTACTGTCAGCAAACATGATTATTCCCATTTTATAGCCATGTAAACCCTGACAGAGAGATATTAAGTGACTCTCCCAAGGCTGGAGAGCTGCAGGCCCTCAGTGGTGTTGAGGTGTGCAGCTCTGCTGGGATATTTGGGAGTTTGGCATTTGAGTACTGGAAAGAAGTCGGTCCTGAGGGGCAAAGTAGAAGCCAGGATCCCTCATTTTCAGCCCTGTATCCTGTTCGAGCACCCTGAGTATAATTTTCTTGCAGGTTTTCTGCTTTGACATTAAGCATTTACAGAACAGGTTTGTAAAAACTGTGATTTCTGCCCAGGTTGGGAGTGGGAATGTGGGGTGAGCAGTGCCAGAGCCTGAACGTGTTTTCCCCTGAACCTCGGGGAAGGGGAAAACAAATGAAACCTTCCTGACTGGTCAGAAATGTGTAAATTGCTGACAAAATGACACATGTAATTAAGAGTGCTCCTGCCATTTTACCTTGTGGTTTACACCTACAGTGTTGAAAAAAGAGAGTGACTCCCACCTCGCTAATTACCATTATCACTGAAATGGTAGGGTTTGAGTCATTAGTTCCATGTGCATTTAATTAGAGGAAGGCTGAAATTGGATTTAACTTATTACTTTTTCATGGATCACTTTCTTGTCATCACTTCAAATTGGATTGCAGCCCCAGGTAACTAATTATGAGCGCCACAGGATCAAGAGTGAAAAAAAGGTAATTAGGAATAACACTGTTGGACCCTTGCTGGTAGTCCACTTGTGCTTGGGAAGAAATGAGAGCGGTATTTTGTAGTATTACAGATTAGGGAGTTAAAGGTATGTGCTGCTGCCAGGAATGATGGGAGACTGCCCCCTCCTATAGCGGTTTATATGATGTACAGCTGGGTTGAAGATGTTACAGCGACATGGTTCCACAATCAGCTCCTTAATGCCGAGATTAAACTTGTAAAAGCAACAGATCGGCTGTAGGTATGAGGCATCTCAGCAGCTGGGGAGCCGGGGGTCCGTCCGTGTGCGACTGCACGGCGCAAGTACAGCGAGCCGCGATTGATAACAAATTAATGAACGTATTAATGATCCGAAAAGATCGTTCACATCCGACAGGGAGATATATCAGTCAGGAGGACAGCAGCGAGCCTGGTGATGTGGGGATGTCAGGGATTGAGCCTGCCTTGCTGCCGTGATAAAATCGTGAAATCAGGACCTCGCTTCTCTTTTGTTTGCTGGAGAGGTTTCTTTTTGTTTTGCTTCTCGTGGGCAAGGCTCGCTTGGTTGGATTGTCCCTCTTTCTTCTTTTTTATTTTTGATCTTGGAGATATGATTGCCAAGTTCTGCTTTCTTCAGAAAATACTTTAAAACAAATTGTTTTATTTCCATGTGCAGAACAGAGTTCAGAACTGCAAGTAATCAATTTTATTGACACAGTCTGGAAAAAAATGTTGATGAGAGTTCAAGGATGTGAAAGGATTGAAATTTCAAAGTACCCGACACCGAGTGTAGGAAAATTTCAGAAGTAGTTTCATTAAGCAAAGAAATCTATTGTGTGTGAGGATCTGTAAGAGGAAAATCTGCTCTAGGACCTAATGATATTACAAGGAGGTTACGGCAGCTGATTTTTGCCTTGAGAAGAGGAAAAGTTTCCTAATTTCTCCTAATAGTGAATCACAGTTCAAAGGCTAGCACAATTTCCTTAAGTTGTTTAAAATGGCTTTTAATGCTCTGTTAATGTAGGCAAATATTTGTGACTCAGTGTTGGGTAAGTGCCGCTTGCTCATTATTTCCTGATGCAAAGCAAAGGGTAGGAAATTCTGTGAACACCATGCAGAGATGCTGAAGAGACTTAAGAGTAACAAAATTCAGTTACCGAAATTAAGTCTTTCTCATTTACTTGACATTACAAAATAAATCTTGAGATTAAAAGGTATTACCTTTAATACAGAAAAAGAGAATCTCCTTTAATACATCTCAAATTGATTTACAATTTTTATACATAATATTCATCTGCGGTTGAAAAGAGGGCAACCTAAGGTCGAGTGATGTAGTGTTTCCATTTTTCCATATGAGTCTTACTGTGTGTGATAAAAGCAAACTCCTTTATTTTGTCAGTCTGCAGGAATTTCTGATGAAGTGCAGGGGTCACTTTTCTGTCAATTTGAGTAGGCAGCATTTTTGAACTACTGTTTTTTTCCCCCCTCCTACAAAGTGTGGCCCCGATCTGACACACGCATGCACACACACACACACACTTAGAGTGCTGCAATCTGCAGCTTATTAGTGCGCAGTGCTGGAGCCTGTCCAGTGGTTAGAAAATTTCCTGAAGCCTGGAATAACAGCAGTGGGTGCAAGTGCCATCGAACAGAAGTGACAATGAGGGGCAGTCCGGCCCGCCTGGCGCGATGCCCGGGCTGGAAACCCAGCTGAGATAGTCAAATGCGGGAAGATTGACGCGGTGCATCTGGGAAATGCTCAAAAAGTTGGGTTCTTGAAAAAATTACCTTCTGTGATCGTAAGACATCATCTGTTTTCCTACAGAGATTGTTTATAACAGGGTTTTCAAGCACTTGTCAAATAACCAGGAGTGAAGGAAACAGGCTAAAAATCTCTTACCGTTCAGATGAGTCCTGGTGTAGTTGGAAAAAAACAAACTCCCGTCACAGAGATCCACAGCTTCCCGAGGCAGAGGGAGCCTGGGAGAAGGAGAAAAGGAAACTCTTAGTCAAAATCAGCCCAGCAAGCACGGGCTGTGGGCTGGGGAAGGTAGTTCTGCCAGCCTGATGGGTGCAGTGCTGGCACGGTGAGGTGAAGTCATACCTAGAAACTGTTTTGTGCGGCGCTTAGTTTTTGTTACTGAGCTGTGATATCATGGGCAAAATATTATAAACATAGCATGGCTATAGCTTGCTTGTGTAACAAAAGATCAGGAACTTTTATTAAGTTTGTTTTCCTTGTCATATTGTAAAAATTTATTATGTGTACTGTGTATATTAGAAACAGATTTGGGTAATTCTGTCTAAATGAAGTCATCCCAGCTATTTCCAGACTGTCTGTTTTTGGTTGTGAATAATTTTCATACATCAAATGGTTGTCATATTTAGTAGCTCTCTACATTTTAAATAGGACATATCCCATTTTGAACTTCCACGGACTTTAGATGCTTCTCGGTTTTTAAGGTTATTTTGTTGCAGGAATATTGTAAAGAGCTGCCAGTGGCAGGGCAGGGAGTGCTGGAGGAGTCGCTTGAATTGCTACAGCAAAATAACAGGTTTGTCACAACTGCAGTAGTACTTGTGGCTTTCAGCAGCACGCACTGGGAAGAGCCTGCCAGATACCTATTTCAGCTTGTCCCTTTGTGTTCACACTTTGCAACAAATATGTTTAAAAAACACTAAAGGAAAAGTACTGTGTATCAAAAATCTCAGATAAAATAATTCTCTCAAAGAGTACATGCTGCTGCTTTTTTTTAAAAAGAAGTGTGAAAAGTTAATGTTTAAATGTTTAGTGTTTTAATTTAAATCATAGACTCATCTACATAGCAGCTAAGTTGCTGTTACTTTTTTTATTTATATTTTTTAATCCTCAAGGTAAAGTTTCTTTAGTCAGGATGGGGAAGTGCTGGTGTTCTCACACACTGACTGAGAGGAGTTTGCATTGGAGGAGTCTGCAGTGATGAGCACAGAGCAGAATTTTGCCCTGAAACCATCAACTTTGCCAGAAATACTTGGTTTACAGCAATTTGTTTAAAAAGAAAGGAGAAAGAAGAAAAAAAAAAAAAGGCAGGAGAGAAAAAGAGAAGGCATTTTGATCTGGTGTGTTGGAGTGGAGGAGAGCAGCTGTTTGCTTCATGTGTTTAAATCTCTAGAGCTAATATTGAAGTTTCAGGGCAACAAGTGCAACATAACAGAATAAGGAGAAACTAAACCCAGGGAAACAATTGGAAATGCTGCTTGGATGTGGCTTTGGAGCTTGACAGTTTTACAGCTGTGTCGTCAGGTTGGCAAAATATTTTGTGGTGTGTGCAAAGAAAAGCCTGTTGTGTTGCTGAAATGTTTTTATTTGCCTGATATGTGTAATCTTCCTTTTATAAATTACTAATCTATTTAAGGTGTAACATTAATGGCACATAATCTCAAGTCACTGAAAGCCTGGAAAATTAAAGTAGACTGAAGGCACAAGAAAGAAATGTACTTTGTGTCAGGCTGAAGTTCGATGAAGCATGGAGAAGATGGAATAGATTATTAAATAAATTTTAAGAGGAGATGGAAAAAGCACTGAAATATCTCATTTTGAAAGGAATTAGTTTACTTGATTATATGCAACTGTATCACACTCAGGAAAGTATAAGACAAATGAAAGCAAAACAAAATTTAATTGAGCTATTATTTTGCAGACTTTGGCTCCGTTTCAGACAGCCTAATCAAATTGCACTTTTCTCAAATAACTAATGTTAAATGCAGTCTACCAACAGATGTTTAAACAGAGACTAATTGGAAAATCTACATCCTGGGTTTAGCATGTCTAGCTGAAAAAGTTTTGAAATGGCTTTGGAGCGGGGTAGGAAGATGATGGGAGGAGCTCAGGCAGTGATGGGTGCTGGAGGGGGGAGCCAGGAGACAGAGATACTGGTACTGGAGCTGATGAGGTCACTGAGGTCACTGGTGCTGTAGTTTGGGACCATTGGCCCCTCAGAAAGTTTTTCCATCCTGTTGTACCATGAGATCCATGCTGCAGCTCTGTAGCTCATGCCATGTGCCAGCGTGCATGGAGTGTGTAATGCAGCAGAACACACGGATTGAGGGTGTTAAAAGCAGTACAAATTACCAAAGCTGTGCTTCCTTGCCAGTTCTGTCATTGTCTGACGTTTTTTTAAGCGGTTGCAGATTTAAGTTATTAACCTGTGGTTTATCTCAATGCTGGGCCTTTTATGACACATCAGTGCATCCATGTGGACCTCTTGGGTGGGTTTAGCACTGAGTTGAAGGTCTCAGGCCAGATTTGACCTGGGTTTGAGTGACAGCCATCCAGGGAGTATGCTGGAGCTGAGGGATCCCAGTGAGATGGATATAGCTTCCTACCTCTGGTTTTTCTTTCAAATCAGTTTTACACCAAAGTCACTCTAGTAGCAGGAGTCCCTGGAAGTGTTCAGGGCCGGGTTGGATGGGGTTTGGATCAAGCTGGTCTAGTGAGAGGTGTCTCTGCCCATGGCAGGGGGCTTGGAACTGGATGGGCCCTAAGGTCTCGTGCAACCCAAACCATTCTGTGATTCTCTGATGATTATTTTTTTGGTTTTGTGCATTTTGTTGCTGATCAAAACTCTGGGCAAAAGAATTACTTGTGATTGGCTTCCTGGACTTTAAGCAGAGTCAGTTGAGCAGGTGCAGTGCATATCTGCACATTTGCTTGGAAAATTTTATCCCAAGGACTTTGCTGTCCTAGGGACTGGTATTTTGTGCATTCAGACAGGTAGGAATAGAACTGAAAGGAATTGGGGTTTTGTCATGAAAAAGGCAAAAATCAGAAATTTTTGTGAACCATTTCCCATCTTTCATTGGGGAAAAAAAACATAGGCAATATGTAATGGGGAGTAGCCAATCTGTAAGAAAAATAATGATGTACATATAAATATATAAATTACTAACTTTACTAGTTGGAACTGTAGAAAAGGCAGATTATATTTTATGGCTTGTAAACATCAGGACAGATATTTCGGGAGAACTGCAGACAGCTGTAATTTTGTGAATGTGCACAAATTACTTGGAAAACAAATATTCCTCTGCCTACACAGCTGTATTCACAACCATGGACCAGAATGCCTTTTGCATGATGCTCACGCCTGGTTCTGTGGAATATAATATGCTCAAATGAAGAAAATGTGATTTAAAAGTGAAGCCAGAATTAATACTTGCTGTGAAAACCTGTATCACTGGCTGAGGCATTGGCACAGGAGTGGATAAACCACTTGAGGAAAAATGAGAACTAACCAGGACATTTATTTGTGCTCAGATCAAGAGCTGAATGCTCAAACTTCTGTAAGAGAGATGAAGGTGCCTGTGTCTTGCAGAGATGCCTCATTTTGCCTGTGCTACCCTGCAGGGTAAACACTGGGCTGGATTTGGTGTTTAGAGAGGTCTGCAGGATTGCATCAGGTCACCGTGGGGAGAAGGGGTGTGGGAAGGAGCTGGGGACTTCCCTGGCTTCACGGGGCTGTGAACCCCTGGATTTCCCAGCCCTTTTCTCCCCAGTTACCTGCAGCCAGGTAGATTTACAGAGCACCACTGAGTTTATTTGTGCGCTGCCAGTTCCTTCTGTTTGTCCTTTTGCTGTGTGATAAGGGGTTCCTACAGGAAGGTATGAATAACAGGAGAGAAGGCAAAGAAAATCCCCAAAAGTAAAAAACAAAGCCAAGCAAGAAGGAGTAAAGCACGAGTTGGCAAGAGCCAAAGGCCTGGCATGGATTTTACTTTCAGCTTTGGTGTTTATTCAAAGGCTGTGGATACAGGTTAACTTCCTTGGCTCAATATTTATTGCTGTGTTCCTTGCCTTAAACTGGAACAATGAGTGCTTTGTTGATTGGGTTCAGAGATTGTCCCATTTTATTCTCTCTCCTGCATCCCCCCTCTCTATCTGCAGGTTTTAAGCAGTTTATTTTAATTTCAGATTTCTCACCCTCCATGGTGAATTGCTGCTGTGCCACTGGCAGCAGCACTTGAGGGACTATTGTTCGTCTTTTCAAAGTGGAGGGAGCACACAGCAGAGTCATTAGCTCCTGTGAAGCTTGACCTTCCTTGATGATATCACACTTTGCAGATTCGGAGCAGGATAAACATTTTAAAGGAGAGGGGAAATATCACACAGGTTATTTTTCATCAGAGAAGGTTGTAGAAATTTTCTGTGCAGGAGTTAAAAAGTAAAAGGGGGGAAAAAAAAAGCCATGATGTCACTAGTTACCTTTCTGTTTGACAGCCATCAAAGATGTGTCCAGATCAATTAATAGGAGACGGAATATCTCCTTGCTGTTAACCGTGCTGACCCTTGAGCAGACAGTGGAGCAGAAAATCAGTGAAGTCACAGTGCAGTGAGTGATGACTGTACGGATTTTCTCCTAATTTAGCAATGGCAACAATTTCAGTGCTCTTAGGAGTGGGCCCATCCTGGACAGTTTCTCAGGCTTCAGTGTTTGGAAAGTGCCCCAAAGGTATTGGGGATTTCTCTCTGGAATAAGAGCATTAAACATCATGCAGAACATAGTTCAGATATTTTTAAATCACGTTGTCAGCAACTGCCACTACAAGGGAAGGTATGGTTATGACTTGCATCACTGTTATTTTTTACTTGGAAAGTGTGCTCATTTTGAGTCCTTCACTCAGCTGTGTCTACCCAGAGGAAAAACAAACCAATTTCTTCTGGGAGAACTCAGCAATGGTCACAAGGCCAGCTGCACAATTGTGGTGGTGGTGGTTTGTTGCTAATTCTGCAGGAGTGAGCAGAGAGGACCACCCTGTCCTAAATAAAAAAAGGGGAAGAAAAACAAAACAAAAATAATTTTAAAAAACCCTTTCAGTTTGTAACTTTGATTTTGCTTTAAAAAAGGGGGGAAAAAAGGCAGTAAACAGCCTTCATGCTTGCCGAGAATGCTGTAATAATTACTGGGGCAGTTTTTCCATTCCTTGTTGCTTTTGCCTCACACCTGTAGGAAGCCTGCTCTTTTGCTTCTGTGCTTTGCCACCGCAGTACTTTCATTTGAAAACACGAGGAAATTCAATTTCCTAACCCTTCTCTGGAGTCAGGGCAGTTTTGGCGACAGAGGAGTTGCAAATGGATCATGTGTGAAGAGTTTGGGATGGAGCCGCTCACGGGGCCATGCTGAGGTGCGGGAGAGGGAAGATAATTGTAAATGTTCTGGTGGGGATCTGATTGACAGCCTATTGTCTGCAGGCAGTGAGTAGAGAATAGGAAATGAGTTAAGTGTAGGGGATCTGGCAGGCTGCAGGCTCTGCTGATGGCAGCTGCTGCAGCCAGGCTCCCAAACCAGCCCTGGCACCCCTCTTTCCAAGGCACCCCAAAAGGAACCCCTCTGTTGGTCCAAAACGTGTGTCAGATGAGGCTGTGTCTCATTTCTGCTGCTGGGACACCTGGGGTGCCAGGGATGGTCTCAGCCCCCGTGTTGGGGTGTCCCTGTTCAGTGTGTCACTGTCATTTTCACTGTGTGTCACTGTGTTTCTGACCCGTTAATGTGGGGCGACGACAGGGAAGTCCCATGGAGCTGCTGGATGCCTGTGGTCCAGAAGCAAAGCAAGAAAAGGAAACTTCTTCTTCTCCCCAGCTCAATAAATTTGTCAACACGAGGTCTCTTTGGTAGTTTTACAGTATCATAATATCTGGGGCCAGTTAAGTGTGTTTTAAAGTTTTCATTATCCCACTTTTCTCCCTGGAGTGCTGCATGCCCTCAGGTGCAGCTGCCCATGAGAAGCCCCCAGTGAGCACTTAAATATCACAGAACTGCACGTGCTATAGATAAAAATACCAACACAAATACTCCATCCCCAAAATCTCTGTCTGTATTTTTTTTTTTATCTCCTTGCCTATGTGCATTTGAGAAAAAAAAAGAAAAATCCCAGATTTGCATTGTTAGTGTAGGCTTCTGAGCCAGATTGTACTACAGAGCACACTGATGTGTCTTCCCCTGAGGTATGGAAAGATCTATGTGTGCTAAGCAGGTGTTTTCGTTTGTTTAATTGGAGCTGAGTTTAGCACAATATTACAGATAAATGAATTACACATGTTCAGTAATTCATAGAAAGTGAGTGTTGTTTTGCTTAGACACTTGTCTTCGCATCCAGGTTTGCAGGGAGAGCGTGCTGGCAAAGCGGACTGAGGGCTTTTAAAAACAAAAAAAAAGTGTGTGCTTGAGCAGAGCCTGATGTCTGGTTGCTAAAACAGCAGTAACTATTTCACCTTTGTTTAAATCGTAACTTTGTACATTTAAATAGTATCCTGTTTTGACGAACTACAAAACCACAGGTCTGAAAAAGAAGCAGGCAAGGCCTGTGTCAATAGTTGGTGGCATCTCTGGGCAGGAAGTTTTGGGGTGACACACGCTGGTTGTGATGACACCAGAGAACCACCCAAAGGGCTCTGGAGCTTCTCTGGTGTGCAGTGCCCAGAGCAGTGAATGCAACTGATGATAACTGGTTTGCTTTTACCTGTAGTTTTTCTTACTAGTTCCTTTTTCCATCTCACTTTTTGTTGGGCATCCCAGGCTCAAGCTGCCACACCGCTTGCAGAGGCACTGCAGGGTATCAGTGCCTTCAGCCCCTTGTCACCACTGATGGGTCTCTCAGCAGCAGGACAGGATCCCTGGATGGAGCACAGAGGATGTGCTGGCCCTGCTCTGGCACGGGCAGCTCGGAGGTGCTGCCTTTCAAAGGAAGAGCAAAACCCATCGCTCCTTCTGGGAGTAGTCCCAGCCCTTGGCCAGCTTCCAGATGGATAATTCAACTTACCCGAATTTCCTCTGCAGATTCAATTGTAAGCTCTTGTCTCGCTGTCCCCTGCCAGCGCTGTGTGTAACTGTGCTGTGCAGTGTTCAACAATTGTCATGTGCAGCGTGGAGGCAGAGGCACAGCAAGTGGAAGGTTGTTTCAGAACTTGGGCTGAGCTCCAGAGAAGGTATTGTTTGTGCCGTTTTGGTTCGTGCAGTGCTTTGGAGCATGTTTTTTGGTTAAAGGTTTGGTTGGAGTGTAGGTCAGTGCTGGCAGTGTCGGCTTTGAGAGTGATTGTGAGAAGTGACTTATTCAGGGACATCCTCTCCTGTGGGCATCCTCACCTTCAAGTCTCCTGATAAGTGAAATTAAGGCTGTTTAGCTGCATTCCTCACTCATCTAGGAATTAGTTCATGCATTACCTGTAGAGATCTTGTGTACATTCCTTCCCACCCATCAGCAATAGCTTCCCACCAGCCTCCTATCAGGTCATTCTTTTCTGTGGGCCAGAACAGAAAGGTCTTGTATGGCAGGAGCTGCACTGTATGGCAGGACAGCAAAACCAGCAGCCCTGGTCCACACGGGTACCCATTTGGAATTTTGCTTAGCAAACCTGTATCCTAGGATGGATCCAGCAGGGCTTGGCACATCAGCCTGGCTTTCTAAAGGAAGCCAAAAGCACAAGGGGAGGTGGTCTGTGATCTGGGAAGTGCTCCTGAATCCTCCAGGTTAAATGGAGCCACCACAGTAAACCACAGTTGAAAGTGAATTGGAAGCATTTAAAACTGTTACTTCTTTGAGGCTTTTCCTGCTTCACACGTCGGTACAGGATTGTTCTGCAGGAGGTTCCTGAGAATTAATGTGTGTCCAAACCTGGCAGTAATCTCAGAAGGTTGTGGCGGGGTAATCTATAAACTTTTAATTACATATATATAGCTGAGTAAGTGGCTTGAAATCTCTTTAAACTCTTTGTTCACGAATGTACATTAAAAAGTGCCCATCCCACATGCACACACGCAGACACACACACCCTCTTCCTTCCTCCCTTCCTTCCTTCCTTCCTCGTTTTACACCCACTTCCAGCAAGGCTGTGGCTTGTGGCATCCGTCCTTGGGCTGAGAGCCCTGGCCAGAGCTCCCCATGGGGGTGGCCCAGCCAGGGGCTCAGCTGGACACTGAGCCCCCCTTGCTGTCCTCCCACTGTGTCTCCAGTGTCACAGGGCAGTGCAGAAGCTGTTGACTGTGACTGTGCTTCCCACTTGATGTGCAGCCCTTTTGGGAGGTTGATTCTGCAGCTTCAAACACTTTAATGAGATGCAAATTGTTTGTGATGCTGCCTTACTAAATGTATTGTAATTTTAAAATCATTTGCTTGTTAATTGTATTTAAATAGCTGCCACTTAGACAAGCAGAAAGTTTCCAGAAAGATAAATTGGTTGTTTTTTTTTTTCTTTTTTACTGTGTTTGAAAGCAGCCCCGGTGACTTTTCATGGCTGCTTTGGTACAGCACATTCCAAATGGCAGCGTGCCCTGGCCTCACTCAACTCCTGATCCTCAAAGCAAAATACTCACTCTGTCACCTTTCTGCTACAGAACCACAGTCCCCTCAGAAGGGGACACAGTGGAGTGAGTGGCTGGGCATGTTCAGAGTGGTGATCACTCACATTTCCCTCCACACAGCCAAGTCAGATCAGCCTAGGTCAGATTTTGGGGTGTGTGATTCAAATGCTGCTATTCCTGTGTGTACGGGATTTGAAAGAATCCTGAGAATTCAGAGGATGTAAGTCTTTTGGGATCTTTGAAATTCCCAGCCCATTTTTGTGTGGATATCTGACTGCTGGGCAGCTGAGGCAAGGTCACCTGTCCTCAGCACCTTCAGGGCTCTGTCTTCTACACGTTGGATTAAATGGCAAAGTTTCTCTTGGCTTCAGCTGAGCAATATGAGGTTCCGACTGACCTCAGTTCAGCTTGGTTTAGAGCTGATTTTGATCCCACACCGTTGCTAGCTTTGGCATGGAGCAAGCTACACTGTGTCATTTGTATTTTAATTGTGTTTGAAATACTGTCCTGGAAAACGAAAAATAATATTTCCATATCAGTTCATCCTTCTTGCGTTGGCTGGAGGATCCCACCCTGCCAAGACTCCTGAGTCTTGTTTTGCAGCTCCTCTGTGTTCAGCACTGGACCCTCATTCCCATCCTGCCTTGTTTTCTCAGTGATGTCTCATATTCCCTCTGTTTTCTGTTTGCATCTTTGTTGTGCGGCAGGATCAGTAATAATAGTTAATAATTAGCAGCTCAATAGTACTCTTCACCTTCAAAGCAATTTTAGGCATTAAATCACTCAGTTCTGCTGGCACTATTACAATATTGACTTGTTACTTCACCAGTGTCATTGAGGCAGCAAAAGCTGCATTTTTATGGAGGCCAAAGTAGGGTCATTTTTTTTTTTTAGAGTATAAAACTGGCAAAAAATAAAATTTTCTCCTAAGCTGACACTTCGTTTGCCAAATTTCAGCATAGAGCCAATTTTTAAAGCTGAGTAATAAACACCTGAAAAGTTCTGGTTTATAATGGCAGTACTGAGAAGCCATTAACTGAATGGCTCCACTATAACACGAGAAAACCCTTAAACTGTCAAAAAACCTGTAGAAACTGGACAGCAGCTCAGCAAATGTGAACTTTGCTGTGAGTCTGGAGCTGAGAGGTGCAAAGGCGGCCTGTGGAGAGTGGTAGCACACAGATCATTAGGTGTGTCCCTTGTCCATCAGAGGGAAAATGGTCCTTTCCCAGGTGTGTGATGGAGCGAGGCGAGCATCCTGTCCCAGGGCAGCATCCTGTCCCAGGGGAGCATCTCTCCAGGTCTCTCAAGCCATAGGGAGAAAGAAGGTGAGGAGGAGCAATAGGGATGGAGCCCAGGGGAGCAGAGAGCAAAACCTGGGACAACAGCAAAATCCTGGAGCAAGGAAGGAGTTGAGTGATGCAAGGTGGCAGAGGGGATGTGGGAGGAAATGCCGTGGGAGCCTGGGCAGCAGCAGGGCACTGGAGGGACACCAACGAGGTGCCGCTAAGCCCTGGAGAAGCCCTGCTTGGCTCGTTCTCTCCAGGGCCTGTAGAGTGAATTTCTGCCCAGATTTTCCTGGAAGTGAGGGCAGCTCTGCTTGCTTCTGCCTGTGACCTGCAGCTTGCTGGCAAACTCGGATGCAAACGCCACATCCCAGACGAGCATCATTCGTGCAGATGGCCAGGTTCAAGGTACCAAAAGCCACCTCCCCAAGGCAGCACACACAGCCCGTGGCCAGCTCGGCCCCTCTGCCCTTCCTAACACAGGGGGGAAGCCAAGCTGTAAGAGCAATGTAGTAAAACAGCAAATTGACCAGTAAAAGAAATCAGTAAATGAAGAGAACAGCTATTAATATGCCAAGCCAAGATGTGTAATTATACCCTAGGACTTTTCCAAACTAATACATGTTAAAGGTGTAAACCTATTAAAGGAGAGATTTTTCTGTACAGGGAACTTACGTAGATAGAAGGATTTACACTGTATTTTATTCTTGTATTATAAGGTATAAGGAACATTTGAGCAAATCCAGTCATTCCTATTATTACAATATCATACGTTTTTCATACCATTTTATGCAGTTCTTCAAAAACTTTGGCACTAATTCTCTTTATATTGTTAGGAATTTTCTTTTAAAAACAGAATTCTTTTTCTCAAATAGTTAATTAGATTTTGAACTTCAAATACAGTACTTTTTTTTTTTCCTCCCAAGAATAGGGGTGTTAAATCCATTGTGCTGGCCAAATTACAGTTTGGATAGTTACATTCTCTCTGCTTAATCACCCTGCAATTTCAGTCGAGTGAAGGATTTGGTGCCTCAGGTGTCCTGAATTCCTTCAGGGCTCTGTGTGGTGAAGCTGCTGCCACCCTCCACCCCAGAAGCTGATGAGTTTGAGGGCAGAGAATTTTTGTCTCCTTCCAGAGATCAATTTTTGCAGTATTCCTCTCCTGTTACACACTTTGCAGCGAGTTTGTGCTTTTCCAAACCAAAATCTTTAGACTTATTAGAGGGATTTCTCTTGTTACAGGAAGAGAATTTTTTTATCTTTAAGGGACCACAGAAAAATGATTTTATTTACTTGTTTATCTTTTGCCGTGATGGGTGCAGCAAAGGAGCAGGTCTGGCTGCCACACCACATCCTCTCCAGCTCCAAGACCTGCTGCCTCTCAGCATCCTCCCTTTTCTTGTGGCTCAGGGTCGGGGAGGGGAAAGGATCAGAATAAGCAGCAGCTGGATTTGGATAGGAAATGTTGATGGGTCGTAACCCTTGCTCACAGACAGGAGCTGCATTTGCCTGGAGAAGGGAAGCAGGAGGGAGAGCCCTGTCCTTGAGTTTGGGCCAGTTTATTTGGAATGAAGGGATAGGTTGTGGCACTGCGCTGTGAAGGGCTGGAGTGAAGTACAAAGGAAAAGCCCAGAGCACGCAGTGAGCCCTGCTTAGTGATGCACAAAGGCCTCTGAGGCGGCGGGATGAGCCCAAGGGAGCGGGAGCAAAGTCCTGTGGCCGGGCTGTTTGCTTAGCCAGCGCGGCTGCCGGTGTCTGGCCCCTGTGAAACCAGATGTGCGCCATCAGAATGACTGACGTGGCCAAAGGCCAGGGCATGGCTGTGCTGAGGCTGGGGCTTCTCCTGCCCTGCAGCCTTGTTTTCCCAAAACAACAACACCTCCTCCTCCCCTCCGGTTCCCCATCCTGCTGGGCTTACTGAGGGGCTGCTCCTGACCCGGAGACAGCGAGGAGGAGGAGGAGAAGCAGCACACTGTGGCTCAGAGGGTGGTGGTCATGAGGACACATCCTCATCAAGCCCTGCTTCCTAAAAAGCTCTTTTTCCATGTGCATTTGATTCCTGAAGTCACAGAGCTTTTTCTAGCAGGAGCAGAGATGCCAGTGCTGCTTCCAAACTCCATCCCTCTGTAGCACTAGCAGTGTCACAGCTTTTCTGTGCACTCCTATCTAACACGAGGGCTGTTGACTACACACCTCTTTAGGAAATAATCTGGGTTGTTTTGTTGTGTGTATCAACTTAACTGTTCTGCTTTTTAAAGAAGAGAAAAAGCTTTTCCCTTGGCTGCCTTCTTTAAAAAAATAAAAATAGCTTTTGAATATTGGAAGAAAACTTGGAGCTGTGAGCCAGCTAAATAAACTGTAGCATGAAACCTTAGGGACCACTGAAATGGGAACAGTGGCCCATTACTGCTAAGAAGGTGTTTTATTGAAATATATTGAAAATACTCTGATACATGTTCCCAACAGAGTGAGTGAAAAATGACAATGCCCAGTGGTGATAGAGGGTGTTCTCACAGGAGTACCAGAATACAGAACTCAGCACTTCTGGACTGTGAGCACAATGGTTTGATAGGTGTTACTACCTAAAGGGACCCATAGCTAATCAGTTTTATTGTAATTTATATCTCTGGCGATACATTCGTGTGTGTAGGTTGGGTTGTTGTGGAAGCAGACCAGGGTTTTTAAAGAGATCCTTTGTGAGTGAGGTGGAGCATTCAGTCTCCTGATGAGAGAGGCAGATTACCAGGAGAGGGCAGTGCTTCCAGCAGTGCATTCCCCACCAGCCCCAAACTGGGCTGATCCAGCCCCAAACACCCATCTGGGGACCCTGGGGTGGCTCCAGCCCTCCACCCACACTGGGACACCGGGCAGGAGATGGTCTGGGGTGGCCAGGAGTTCACTGGTTAATACTTAACAGGCAAAAATGTGTTTGATTGACATTTGTTTTGTTGATGTTTCATTCTGTGGTTTTTTTTCTTGCCATGGCAACTTTAACATCACGACAAAACACCTACTTTTCCTCTCGGAGCCATCGCTGTTGTCATGCCCAGTGGGTTATTTTGGTAGACAGGGCTTGTTCTTTTCAAGTGGAGGTGTTCCCATCTCCTACCAGATACCACCTCCAGTCTTTCCTGTCCTAAGAAGGTTTTCTCTGTGTGAACACTGTGTTTCAACCCATGGCAAAAAAATTATAAAAAATAGAGTTTTAGTGGAAACTGCAGCATTTCCTCTACTGTACGTGACATAAATGTCATCTCACATAATTAAGGAAAGTAACTGAGAACAGTTAGTGGTGATTACCTCTCAATATATTGTGTACTTTGGGGCAGAAAAATAAATTATGAATAATGCCCAAGCATACGTGGAACAATTTGCACACTGTGTTGTGAGTGATGCAGACCTGCTGGTAGAAGAGTGTGCTAATAAATTTTACTTTGTGGCGGAAACAAGAGATTACAGTTTATTAGGAAAGGAGATGGCAATTTATTAAGATCAATCAAATATGAATGCACAGCAAAAATGATGCCATACTTATTTATTTATTTATCTAGAAGCATGGGGGGAGCAATTATATAAAATTTGTTGTTTACCTGTGATGTTTGATTCATTATTAATATTTTTATGTTTAGAGGGAACCATAATTTTGCTGAAATGTCTTCCATAACTCCTGTACAATCATATTCATAACTCACCTGAATGTTGACACATCCTGCTGTGTATATATAAATTAACTAGTAACACTGGCATTATAAAATGATGCATTAAATGAAGATGTGAATGGTAATTTAAAGCATGCCATGAAGTGAAATTTAAACCATTGTACAACACTGAGAGGATTTAAAGAGCCTTGTTCATGCAGAATTTGCAGGGCCAGTAAGAAAAATGACAGTTTCACATCAAAAAAAAAGAACAGTAACAGAGACACAAGGATTACTGAAATGTTAATTGCTTTGGTGTTCTGTTTTGTTAGACACCATCAGCCTAAAAATCACATTTCTGCCTGAAGATATTTTACCACGAGGGCATTAGCTGAGATTATTAAAAATGACCCAAAAAACTGTTTACTTTGTCCTTTTTCTCAGCACTTTGTGGGTTGTAAGTTTCACTGTTTCCTGTTTAGTCAGTTGTTTTCCCCATTTGTTTTTGTAGGTCTTTCAAACAGCAACAAGGGAAAATGAAGCATTCTCAAAACAGGAAAATATGATTTAACCCCACAAAAATGGGCCTGAGGATCCAGGAGTGGGAATAGTATCCGAGATGGCCTTTTTCCCTCAGAAGTGCAAGCAGCAGTTTGGTTTTTCAGCAGCCCATGGCTCTGGTCCGAGTGTGAGCAGCCTGGTTTGGCACTTGCCTTTGCCAGGCTTGGCGTGGCCCCGCTGGGCACGTGGGCTCCTCTGTGCCACGGAAGCACTGGCACCTAAATCCAGCTGAATTGCTCCCAAATTCCTGTTTGGGAAGCAGGGCACAGGGTTTGGCCCACTACCAGCTGCCAGCGTGCAAAGTGGGACCTGTTTGGCCGTGCCTGCTCAGGAGAACATCTCAAGGACTAAGTGCAGATGCATTGCTGTTTTAGGTAGAAATTGCCTCGTATTAGGACTAGACATAAAATTGACTCATTTGGGGCAGGTTGACTCTGGTTAGGGAAGATTGCACTTTGTGGATCTCTTTTCTTTTTTTCTTCTCTGCCCTGCAGGCAGCTGAGGCTTTTCTGTAGGCAAGTCTGAGGTCTCTGCATGGAGAGGTACCTGCAAAAGTCTGTGAATAAAGTGTACATGTAAAATGATGGCATAGCAAAATCATTTATTCCACTATACTTGTCGTAATTCATGATCTATTCCTCTCACTTGGACCTTAGAGCTTAGTATCCAGTGATAATTTTCTTTCACCTAGGTGAAAGATACCACCACCTAATATGGATCAGATCCCATGGGCACACAGTGCCAAATAACCTTCTAGCCTGCCACGCTCTCTCCCAGTTATTTTTAATGTATTACTTTATGTGTTCTGTTTTGAATATCCCTGTCTGATGGTCTCTGTCTGTGATGACTCTTTATAATTGAATGGAATTAAAGTGGGAGTTTATGGTTCTTCTTGGTCTTTTAAAATATTTTGCTGGCTTAGAAATGCATTATATTTCATGGTGACCTTGCTTAACAAGTGCTACCATCTCTGTTACTAAGGCTGAAGTTTTTAGCCCAGAGCAGATGTTGGCTGAGCTTGCAGGTATGAAGCTTTTATATGAAAGGGTATAAAACGCTTTAAAAATACGGCTTGCAGGTTCTGTGGCCAGAACTCAGTGCTTAGACAGCGCCTTTCAATTTTCAAAGTGTTTTGCAAATATTAGTCTATAGAAGATCCTGAAACAAGTCATATTATCCCCAATTTGCGGATGAGGAGGCAGAAATGTTGGAGCCATTGACTGCCTTGAAATTGTGCAGGCCACTGCAAAGCCAGGCCAGGAACACTGCAGACTGAGCTCTCAGAGAAAGAGGCATCCTCAACATCAGAGACATTAAAAAATAGCTAGGGCCACCAAAATTCCTAGGTGACTTGCCCAAGGCTTGGGAGAATTGTTAGTGCCAGAGCCAGCAGTGTGCTTTTGCTTCACGTGTAGCTCTCACAGCTTTGGGCTTGCATTGACAATTACACTTTTTCTTTGCCCCTGGAAAGAAGAGAAATGCCTTGAGCAAAGTAGTAGGCTTCATAGAATCCCTTTTTTTTATAAATAGAGTAATGCAGAGCTTGGCTCACAGGTGTGTGATGAGCTGGTGACCAGGGCAGAAGGAGGGCACTGGCCTTGGATTGAGCTGTGTGCCTGGCTATGGTGATACTGGAAAAGAAGAACTGATGATGTGAGAATAGGATTGAGGCTTGTCTGGGTGAGAAGTTTCTGCTGAGTAAAACAAGATGAATCAAAAGATTTCCCAGCTAGGATCTGTAGAGCATCCCCTGATGATCTGCAGAGACTGCCTGGGCATGCAGCCCCCTGCTCATTTTGGCTACAGAGTTGGTCAGGGTGTGTTAACACTCAGAGCCTTCCAAACGCTGCTCCTTTGCCGTCGGGGCTGCTGGGAACGCTGCCACAGCAACTCTCATAGAAATCCAGCAGGAAGGAGGAGGTGGTCCACAAGAGAACTGTTGAAAAGTTTAAGTCTGTGTATTCTGTCGTGTATTTCCCAAAGCAATCCAAGTTCCTCGAGATTACTTTGAAGTCCAGGACAGGAAGGATTTCTCTTAAGCACAGGTGATAATTATTACTAGCGTGTTGCATGCTTTATGGTTTGTGTTACTGCTGAGCTCCCGGTGTGTCGGGGGCTGTGTGTGTACGTGTGTGCTTAGCTCTGCACAGATATAACAAGGATAAATCCTGGCTGTTCCCATGCCCTGTCTGTGCTGACCTGCTCAGGGCGTCCGTGCCCCTTTAAGAGGCAGGCACTTTCTGATTCATGTAGGCTGTTTCTGGCAGATTTAGGGTCTTGCAAAAGATGCCCTTAGTCCCTTATTAAATATTCATAAGAGGGTGGGGTCACATTTTTGTGACCTGAAAAAAATCCCATTAATAAATTTGTTATCTGACACGAAAACACTTTAGGGTGGAAAGCAATCCGTATCGCATCCCATTTAACATCAGATCACAAGTTGTCAGTAAATTGGGTCCTTTGTCTTTGCTTCTTGTGAGGTTCTTCAGCAGCATCACTAATGGGGCTATTGTCTGACAGCCCCGACTCCTGCAAATAACGGGAGGTTCTGCTGGGAATGGTGTAGGGCAGCTTCTGTCTGCTCTTGTGCTTGCACGTGAAGTAACTGAGGAGTTACTCTCTGCATCAATTTTGTCTTCAGAAACTATGTGAAAAGGTAAAAAAACTGTAATTGAAATAGGGGGGAGAGGTTTTACCAAATATTGCTGCCTGAGATGAAGTAGTTGATGATCTCTGTGGGATACAACTCAGCATATGCTATGGATGGGAGCTTTTTGGGGAAGGGAAAACAGGGCACCAGGTTTGTGGTAATCCCTGGGTTAGATAGAGTTCACGAACAGGGGGTCGAGTTTGGGTGAAGTCTGGACAAGCATTTCTTGGAGCTCGCCCGCCTGAGTTTGTGAAGCTTATTCTGAGTTGGGCGTACCGCACGTTTGAGAGGTGCCCCAGACCCAAACACAGCGGCTTTCGGTGCACGGAGCTCGAGGCTCGGCTGCCTTAGACATCCACGTGTGGCCGTGGATGTCCCCGGGCAGGGCTGGCAGGGGGACTCGGGTGCCGCCGGTCGCCAGGCGCGGCCGAGGGAAGAAGGGGAGACGCTCCCCTCCGCAGGCCGGGCGCTCTGCCCCGCTTCGGTGCAAACTCCCGTCAGAAGCACCTTGTGCTCGTTTCTTTATTATTCTCCGTTCTACTTTCCGATACCGAAATCGCGGGGTGGTGCGGCAGAGCTGTCGGGCAGACAGCAGCAGAGCGGCAGCCACTTTCCGCGGGAGCCGGGAAAGTTGCGGGGCGGGCAGGAGGCTCTCCCCCGGGCCGCCGCCAGCGCGCTCTGCCGGCGCTTTCCCCCGCCCCGGCGTCCGGGGGGGTGTCCAGCCGGCGGTGCCCGGGCGGGGGGCGGGGGCGGCCCGCGGGGCGCCCCGTTCCGGGGCGGGGTGTGCGCGGCGGCGCAGGGCGGGGCCGCGCGGGTGGCGGCGCGGCGGCGGCAGCCCGCGAGCAGCGCGCCCCGCACTCCGCCCGCGCCCGCGGAGGCTCCGCACCGCTCCGCGCCCGCCGCTCCGCCAGCCCGCTCCATGGCCCGGCGCGCCGCTCGCCGCCCGCCGCCGCCCAGGTGGGTGCCCCGCGGGGGGATCGGGGGCGGGAGGCCCGCGCAAAGTGGCGGAAAGAGCCGCGGCGGCCTGGAGGAGCCTGGAGGAGCCGCGCGGTCCCGGCTCCTCCGCGGGAGGAGGAGGGAGGGAGGTAGGGAGGGACAGCGTGTGCGCCCCGCAACTCGCCGGGGGTTTTCAGAAGTGATGAGCGGAGCGTGTCGCCTGGCGCCTGTCGTGACAGTCGCGGGTGCGCGTAGCCGGGCGGGCTGTGCCGCAGCGCTGGAGTTGGGAAGAAGAGCGAGGAAGGAGGGAAAGTGCACGGAGCCGGATAAAACACAGGTTTAAATGTCAGGAACCGGGATCGCTGAATGGATTCGCTAGTCAATTTACCAGGGGGAAATTGAGTGAGCGAGCTTTGTTTTTGACATTGACTGGTGCTGTGAACCCCGGCGAAATGGATGTAACGGGATCTCGGCGCAGCCGGGCTCGGTGTCAGCGTTGCAGTGCGAGTGAGCTGAAATTTCGAGGGTGGTGGTGGCGGGGAGGAGGGAACCCTTAGGAAGTGGGTGGTAAGTTTAGAGCAAAGTGCATATACACTCTTCCTCTCTGCAATTAACTCCTTCAAAGCCAGCTTGTTTCCGAAGGCGGTGAGAGTTGTGACTTGTGCTGGTGGCAGGGAAAAGCCTCTCGGTAACGCGACACAGTCCTGCCGGTGCGTGTGCCGGCGTTCGACACGCTACCATTTCATATTTTTAAATAAAAACAAGTTTGGTGGCAGGAAGTGTGAATCATTCAGGGTGACCAAGATCTGTTTATGAAAACCAAACGGCTGGATTTATTCTAGCAGTGAGTGTTGAGTTGTGAACTACAATAAATCGCTGAAGTTTATTTCTAATAAAAAGCGACTTGCGTACGCTAGTTTGCTTTTTTATAAATAAACTTAAATGTTAAAAATCTTTTCTTTTATTTGGATCACAGCTGATTCTCATGCCCGATGCTCCCGGGCCCAATCCTGGAATGCCTTGTGCATGTGCAGTAGCTGTAGTAGGTGAGGAGCCTCTTTACCCTCCTCTCCCCCCGGAGCTGTAAGCACCCTGCCTGTTAAATTATTTTTTACCAGATCGAACCCCTCGTAAGTGTGTTTAATGTGCGGAGCTTTCAGGCATCTCGCACATCTTTTACACCAAGTTGAAAGGCATTTCTGTTTGCTTCTAAAAGTCACGGCTACAACACATGTGCACATGTGCGTATGTCATTAGAGTGTGCTTCTGTCTGGTAAAGAAATGGCTTTTGTTGATTGTATATTTATTGTAGTAGCAGCCTAGGAAGTCTCTAAAAGCAGGCTCTGTCCTCGCAGCCAGCGGAAAATCTGCTGTCAGAGGGCTTTCAGTGATCTCCTGTGGCTACGTCCAAAAAATTTCATTGATAAGGCTGCAGAGATGAAACCCGAGTCCTGCCTGAACAGAGTAGCTGCCTTGGCCTAGACTGTGATAGAGCTGAACTGCAAACTGATTGGTCTGACACTTTATAATCAAAGTTGATTTATTGTTCATTAGTAGTGCATTAGCCCTTTCAGGCAAGACAGTTATTTGTGTAGTGGCCTGTCAAACAAAAGACCGCTAGCACCTGTCATTTCTAAACCATGAGATAAGCAAGCAGATATTAAGATAATGCAAATAGGAATACAGTGGAATGAGGTAAAGTTCTAGCAATTTCTCCGTAAGAAATACTGTTTTATTTAACGTGCTCATGCTTAGCAAATAGAGGAACTGGATTATATAGTGAAGGGGTTCCCCTGCACCAGGATCATCAGGAGGAGAAGGCGCTGGGAATGAGCTGGGCATCCGTGGCTTGTGGTTTCAGAGCACCTCGGAGGTGAGCAGGGACTTGGGGCAGATAATGAATTGGGGAAAGCCAGTCACTGATACAGAAGGAAGATGTAAATGCTGTTTTGTAGCCTTAATTTAATTTTGTTTGATTTTGGTTTTAGTGTGAGAGCAAGACTTTTTGTGCTTTTTTCCCTGACTCCTTCCTCCTCTTCCCAATGGACAGATGTCATAAAAGGATGCTCTTACTGGCAGGGGTTAATTATATGAAAACTTGATGACATCACAGCAGAGCTGTGAGAATGTCAAAATACATCTGCTGCCATATTCAGACATATTGCTCTCCCTCCTCTCCCCCTATATCAGCTCCCCTCCCCTCTCAAAAGGGAATGATCTCATGACATAAAACAGAAAACAACACAAGTGTCAAAAGAAAACAAAATTAGTGAACTTTTGTCTGCCACCATAGAAACGAGGATTAACTTATGTTATTCCAGAGCATGGAATGGAGACTATCTGCATGAGGATATATAGTGTATTGTCTTCTGTGAATTTTCATTTGACAGGGATTTTGGAGGCTGTGATCTTAATTAAATCTCAACTGACTCAAATAATGCATCTAAAGGCATGCAGTGTTGCGTAACCTTGCTGAGTTGGTAAACCATAAATCATCAGAAAGCTTATGATAGGAAGGGCTGCTTTGAAATTTTTTTTGTTTGCTACAGTTGGTTTGTTTTTTTTTCTGAGTCTTGTTTAACATTCACTTTGCTGTGCCATTGTGCCCTCCCTTTTCTAAGCACTGTTATTTTTGCTTTAAAAGAAAATAAAAAGCTCAGAGACATGCTCTGACCAGTCACTCAGCTGAACTAAAGAGAAGTCATAAATACAATGGGATTGACAGGGAAGAAATAAAATCCCTGCGCTGTTTTTGCAGGGACCTCAGTGCTCAGAGGAAGGTGTGGGTGCCTCACGTTCTTCTGGGGCTGAGTGAGCCCTGCACACGATTTAGGAGTGTAGCTCTTAACCCCACGCTGAAATTGGTGCTGGGGTGTGAACAGCGATCAGAGCCCACGGTAGAGGGGTCACAGATGGATGGTTGCACTGATGGACAGTGGGCTCTGATGTCTGCACGAGTGCAGTTGGTTTTAGTTGTGTGCAAGGAAGAAAAGGGTTGCAACAGTTGTGTGGAGAAGGATGAAATGGATTTTTAGGCATTGAAAGTGAGGTAGGGCAGTCAGAGCGATTTCTTATGCACCGTTTTAACCTGAGAGTGCTCAAGCACCCTTGATGCTTGAGAATGAAGCTGTTCTTAAAATCCTGAAATTATTATTTCGGTGCAAAATGCCTTGGTTTCTGTGTCTGTGATTACATGCTCCGGCAGCTGGAGAAAGGTAAGGGGAGAAGGATTTTTACATTCAGAAGTTTAGGGAGTTTCAAAAGCTCCTGTGCTTTTCTGTGCCGTATTTCTTAGTCTTTTCAGAGCTGCTGTAGACAAACGTGAGCTGGGAGGACACAGCACTTGGATTTACTTTCTGTAAAGGTTTCTCAGTAGCAGGGTAACTTACTGGTGTTTTTCTCCCCTCTTTGCTAGGGAAAAGTGGTAGCTGGGGTAGTTTTATCAACACCTGCAGAACTAGATTGTGGGAAAGTCCTGACACCATAAGCTAAATTTGTTATTGTTTGGTGAAAGGCTTGGCTGGTTTTAAGCAGTTTGTTTGTTTTATTGAAAGCAGAACTGCATTACTGGAAACTACTTTGCTGTAGTTCAGTTAAAATGTTCTGTCCTGTTTTGTTTTTATAAGGTGCTTACTTGTTCAGCTTCGCTTTCCAGTTAAAAGGAAAGGGGAAAAAAAATCCACCATGTACTCATCTGCAGATTGAAGTGGCTGTGTAGAGATTGGGAGAGAAGCAGCACTGGCAAATATCTCTGCCCCAGCCTTTTTTTCTTCTATTTTATTTTTTTCTTCTTTTTAACCTTTCCAGTGCGGTTTCCTGCGCTAGCAGGAGGATCTGTAGTCTGTATTGAAGTTGAATGAATGTTATAGAACCCAGACTGAATATTGAACAAATAAGTGGAATTGTTAATTGTTCTGTGCACTAGTTTCGGACGGATTTGCCTTCATTGATTAGGTAAGATGCTCTGTTATTTGGGAGGGACAACAACCCCTCCTCCCCAAACTGACAACGGGTTTTAATTTTTAAGCTTTATCTTGCCCTTAAATCTGAAACATCATTGTTCAAATAACTGAGAACAAGGTAAACCAACAACATCAAAAAGGTCGGCTTCTGTGATTTCTCAAGGGCTTGTTATTTTGTACTTTCCAATTCTATTTGATGTCTTGACAAAACAAGATGACACAAGGGAGAATACATTAAATTTTGATTTTCATCTAACCTGTTACAGTAGTGGCAGCTTAATTTCTTTTACTTTTTACCGAAGACGGCTTTTTGCACAATTACTCTAATTGCCACGCCACTTTATGAGAAGGTTTCTTTGCGGGTTGCCCATTTGCCTTGATTTTGTGAGGCATTTTTTTGAACGTGCTTTGACCTTTAACACGGCGAGCTGGCTGGTTGGAGTGCGTCTTCATTAGAAGTAAATCAGTGAATGGCAAAATTGTCAAAGAAGCAACTGATGTTTTCTCATTAGAATCTAATTTGCACCGTTGTGCTTAGCTGTGATGTTCAGCTGTAGGTGTCTGCCATAGGTGTGAAAACCTGCACATTTTTAAGCAAATAAAGTTTACAACTGTTATCAAGGCGTCGCTTGGAATCAGAGTGGCAAAGCCAACCCGAGTGTTTAAGCAGAGCTCTGGTTTGTGTGGGAAATAAACAGCATGATTTAACTAGGTGGATTTTTTTTTTTTTTTTTTTCAAGAATCACTAATTTTTTTTTCAACTGGCCACGACAGTGTACGTCATCTCAAATGCCCGGGGTTTGAAGAGCAGGCAGCTATGGATTTGATTCTTGCAGGAAAAAATAGCCAGGGATGTAGAGGGGGCTCATCCTTCCTAGAAATCTGTTGGGAGTTGCAGTTCTTTAAAATCTGCCCTAAGAAAAAAAAAAAGAATAAAGGAAAATCCCCTCTGTATAACACTTCTCTTTCACTCACATGAAATTCTGGGCATATTAAATGTTGCTGCTTCAATCGTGGTCTTTTATTATTTAATTAAGCTCTCCATAATGTATGTATGAATTAATACACAAATGTAAGGAGTCTGACACCATGATCATTCTCAGTATATTAAGGGTATTTGGGAGAGAGGGTTTCAAGGGGTTTTCAAGGGCTTTAGGGGTATTTTGGATGTTTCTAAGCAGGATTGCTTTTGCTTTATTTGAGGCTTTTTTGGCAGAATATTTTGATCTAACATTTCCCTTCCTAAACTCTGGAAAAAAATGCAGGTTTTTTCCCTTTTTTTCTTTTTTTAGTTTTAAAGTGAATCATTATAAATTCACCACTATTTCAAACCATGTACAGCAGGTTATATAATTTTTCCTTTCATGCTAGAGATGGAAACAAAAATGGTAACTTTTTAAAATGTGAAAAATTATGATGGTTATCTCAAGCTTAAAATCTCACTCATCTTTTTAAAGGGGTATTTGGATGTGTGTGTGTATCTTCTGGTTTAGTCTCTATTTGACAAATGTTAGATGTAGAAAGGATTTAATTTATGTAAACTTTATATTTTTATGCAAATTAAATGGGTATTTATTATAGCAGAAACAATTATCCTGGCACTTAGTGAGAAACCTGGTATGCATGAGAAGTGGAAGATAAGATCATATGTTTCATTCTGTAAACAAATACCAAAATATTCCCATTTTTCCTCAGCTAGAAGAGAATGCAGAAGACGGCAGACATCCTGACATGCCAGGGAATGTCAGCATAGCCCATCGTTTTGCTTTCTGTGGGTCAGAAAGAGATCTTCACTCCTGATAAAATACAATAAACAAAATTATAATAATAAAATGCTAATTTAATTTTAAGGAGGTTTTATTCCCTCTTACAAAAGGGAGTTGTATTGTTACAGAGAGCACAGTTATGCTAATGACAGACTACTTAGCTGATTTTACATTAATATAATAAACATTACCTGTCTTAATGTGCTGTGCTGTATTATGGCAAAAGAACTAAGTCTAAAAGTGAGATTCCATTTCGCATAATGAACCAGCACTGCAGTTCCTGCGTGAATAATTCCGACAGTGGCGTTTTGTGTGGGGTTTTGCAGGATGAAATACTGTGTCGGAAATGTTTTAGTCTCAGGATGGAAGCAGGTCCTGCCTGCCCTCAGCACTTCTTACTTTGCTGGGCTCTGCTCTGGCTTGTGGCATCGTGCCTCTCTGCTTGCCAGGGTGTCAGTGCTTTATCTTCTCCTGTTTTGCATTGTTCCGCCTGAATTTTTTTTTATATTTTAAATATATTGCATTTAATGTCTTGCTAATAGGGCAGCTCAAGTTCATTGTTTGGTTTTGTCTGGCCGTAGCTATTTTTACTGTCGTTCAGTATTTTTAACTGTTCCTCAGCGACTTGTTCTTTTCTGTGTTCAGCTGTTTTGTTCCGTTTAACTTTTATCACAAAATCTTTAACCGAAGAATTGCTGTTTGGAAATCCAAGGTGCCTGGGATGAGGGCTGACTGAAATCAAGTTCGAACATAGATTGCAGGAGAAAAGGATTTTCTGGCAGAGTTATTCTTTATGAATTAAGGAAATCCTCCCCATCTTCCATGCATGCCTGCTGACAGTTAACAGGACTACAGCCGTATCCAGCATTGGAGGCACGGGGTGTGAAAATGGCATTCTTCTTTTTTCCTTTTTTTTTTTTTTTTCCTTCATACCAGATTAAACTACTTGAAATTATTTAGCTAGTATTTAATTATATTAATATCACCAAAAATGAAGGAATGGAGATGATTAAATAGGACTAAATCATTTTCATCCCCGTGACCCTTGTCTGGGTTGTGTGGAGGAGTGACAAATGCATCCCTGCTGTAATTTCGTGGGGAAGTTAAAGAGGAGCTTGGCCCAAGTTTGTGGAAGTTTCCCTTGGTCGGTCTTGTCAAAATAGGGCATTTTTAGGGCTTGAAATGGGAGGGTCTCAGAGGGGATTGTGGGGCCAGGAGGGCTTTGGGGGATGCAGAGGACCGGAGGCAGAACCCTGGGAGAAACAGAAACAGTGAGCGAAGACAATTGTGAGTATTAAAGACATTTTTTGCCGTTGATGGTATTAGCATGTCAGCAGGTCCATACTAGCACAGCTCCCAAAGCCAAATTGCAGCTGTATTTTTACCTTTGCTGCCAGGTTTACATGCAGCTGGGTATCTACCACACCCTATTGTTATCAGTCAACAATACCAAAAGTAGTTCATTAATCATATCAATAACAACAATCATGTTTCAAGTGCAAAATAGAAATAAACAACTTGAAAGAAAAAATAAAAGATTGATTTCTTCTCTGCATGCTAACCTAGCATTCTTTAAATATATCTGCCAGTAGTTTAATTTGAACTTCAACTCCCTGAAGGCAGTAAGACAGAATTATTTTAGTTCTTCATAGACTGCCTTCTGTGATTCATTGTTAACTCATAAAACATGCTCATTTTCATGTACTTAAACAGTTAAGTCATTTTTAAAGTTGGTTTGTAATTTTTTTTGGCAACACATTTAAGTTGACATCTAAGAGATAGAAATCTAAAATGAATTTATAGCTCTTGGTTTAAGTTTCACTTACTATCAGACAAAATATCAGAAATAAATATTTTTTATCTAACATAATGTAAAGTATATTGCACAGTATCTAAAATAAAGTTTAGTTTTGACTGAGTACACTCAAAAAGGGACCCATAAATATTAGAGAGCTGTAGTTAAGAACTTACATGACTGTTTTAAATACTATTGATTTAAACCACTGGCTAGATTTTATGAATCAAAGTGTAATTTCCAAGCTTTGGCTATATTTCTCATCACTAAAGCACTCTCTCTTGTGTGCCTTTAGCAGCTTTCCAGACATTCAACACGGGATTAAATGATAGTAGTTACAATGATCAATAGGTTAAGACCGGTACAATCACTCTTACCGCTAATGACCTCGGTAGTAATGGGTAATAAAGTGTGGGCTATAATAGCCTATTGCTGGTGCTGCATGCCCTTTGATTCCTAGTATTACCGGGGACTAGCTACATGGAAAAGTTGGACGTTGGGAGTTAAGAGAGTGGATATATAGGCCATCATTCTTAACTATTTAAAGTCCCTCAGACCGTATGTGTGTGCCCACACTCGTCCGGGATGTGTGTTGTAATTTTTAACACAATAGTTTCTGGTTCATTTAGGTTTGTTTGTGCAAGGTTTCCGTAAGTTGCTTTTGTGATAAACCAAAGTACAGGCCATGGCTAAATGTGGCTGTTAGCTGTGTTTATAAATGGAAGGCAGCACCTTCTTTAGAAGCGCAGGTGTGGTGTGAAAATGTGGTTTCAGATGGTAAAATGAAGTCAAACAGACCGACACAAGCTCGTACTCTGTGTACTTGTACTCTGTCACTGTGTGCAGTACATACATGCATTATTTTTTTCTTTCTGCTTAAGTGCTTCTGTTCTAGCGAGGAGTGTGCAGCTAAGAGATTTGTTACTGGAAGGTACGTGGCCAGTTTTCAAAGATAGGGCCTAATCGCCAGATCTGTCCCAAGATAAACGTGCAGAGAGGCCATGGAAGTGAATGGGAGTTGTCCCTGCCCAGCTGACGGCAGAATGCAGCCCTTTGGATTAATCACCGATGTGTAGGGTTTACAGCACCCCACCCTATTCCTGTCTGCATCCCTGCTTGTCGTCATAAATCTGACTGAAGAGTATTTGTCTTGTCTGTCTTCCAAGAAGGGCACAGAAAACATACTTAAGCATGCTTCCTCTTCTGTTTGCTTGGTCCAGCTTCAATAAGAGGTAGTACAAACCCCAGGGTAAAGTAAACTTCTCTGGGGATGAGAATAATGAAGGTGAGTCACGCTTTGGGGCGAAGATAGTGACGGCAGGATTTAATTAAATAATTTTTCTACTCCCAGAAAAGTTTGTAAAAGACTGTGGATTAAGATATTCTGAATTAATGGGATTACCCATCCTGATGACTCAGTGTCCTCAGAGTTGGTCCTGCATGGCAGGGTGGTGGCTTTCCCATAGGTACAGGGACATGGCACCATGAGAGAATGGCCACTGGTTTTGGTGGTTCTGGTGTTTGTCCTGTAATTAAATCTCCTTTTGCCCACCCCATCAGTGATGTGGGAATGTGCTGTGCCACGGGAAGTGCTCAGAGGACCTCACCATGTTGGCATTAATGGGATGTCATGGGATGGTGCTGGGCTCTGCTCAGGTAAACATTTTGGAGGCAGTGTCTGGCCCTGGCACGCGACGTGTACACAACAACACGGGGAGATGTGCACTGTACATGCGTCTGACCTTCAGGAACCATTTTTAGTTCATCAAGATTAGTGATGCTGAGAAATCAGGACATCAGTGCATAATGACTGTGAAATTAGGAATGAGAGCTTGCTATGCAAATGACAGGACAAATCATGTGAAAAAGTCAAGATAAACTGCATATTAAGACATTATGTTACATAAAATTAATACTGCATTTCTCTCTTGCTTACTACTACACTGGAGGTTTTTTTTTTTAAACTCCTTTATCTTCTGATCAGCTATTGTCTGCTGATTTTTTTTTAAAGTGGTGCACAGAAAAAGTGCTAAACATATTATTAGCTTTTATTGTAATACATGAGATGACAGGAGATCCTTTTTAGCAAAGTATATCCTTTACTGCTTTTAGTTTTGTGCTGTCATGTGTTTGATTTAAAACTATCGAAAAGTAAGGTGCTCTAATATTACTGTTAAAACTCATACAGGTTTTGTCTTTTCCTCTATTGTTTTTTCCCTTCTTTTTCTTTTCCTTTTTTGGAATGGAGGGTAGAGGGGTGGGTTTCTAGGGAAATAGTCTTCTTGCATTACTGGGACTGACAAAATGGTTCTCATGTAGTCTGCAAATTAAACACAAGTGCAGTGATTATTTTGAATAGCTAAATTACATTCTAGAAAGCTTGCAGAATTCATAGCATTGTCATTAGGTATCCGCTTGAATACAATTTGTGTAACCTTGGCCAAGACAGCCTGTCATTTTAATGTCAGTGTTTTATCTGAACAAGACATCATCCTTTCAGATACAGTGTACAGGTTCCTTGCAAAGATGCCCGTGCAGAAACGTGTTAACAGTTGCAAATATGAAATGCTATCAAGTTCATCACTGTAGCTGTTTGTCACTGAAATGTCATGGAAAGCGGCTTTTAATGGTATCTCACATAATATGAAAGAATTGAAGACATCTGTATGCTGGGTGAATATGGAATGGTAAAGACATCGTGGTAGGGCCTTTCTGTAAAAATTGCATAGGAGTCTAGTGCTGTTATTCACATCACTGAGCCTTCCTTCAATTTTCTGAAAAACCGGTCGTAATAGGGTCTAGATCCCATCAGCACGGGACATTTGGCTGTTGGATTTTTCTACAGAAGGGCATTCTGGGAGGGGAAGGACCCAGCTGATGATTCCTTGTACAAATAAATAAATCTTTATCGTATTACTTACTTTAAGGAATTTCCATCCGATAGTGTTTTGCAAAAGGGGAATTTAGGAAGGTGTGGTCAGTACCTGTGTGCCAGCCAGGGTGGGCTGTGAGGACTCTCACCTTCAGCCCCCTTGATGCCAGAAATGGGCTCCCCTGGCATGGGGATGATGGAGGAGCTGTGGGGATGTGCTCTGACCCTCTCTGTCTCCTCTTGGCCTTCAGGTTCCAGTGTCGGTGGCTATGATGACACCTCAAGTGATCACTCCCCAGCAAATGCAGCAGATCCTCCAGCAACAAGTGCTAACTCCCCAGCAACTCCAAGTCCTGCTCCAACAGCAGCAGGCACTCATGCTTCAACAGGTAATTGTTTCCTTGACAGCTGCTCAGGTGGCCCCTATGGATGCTGGAGGCTTCACCTCCTGGAGCACCCTTGGGGAAAGAAGCTGCCCACATCTCAAGTCTGAACCTTGGAGCAGCCATGCTGTGAGCTGCACTGACTGCTCTTTTGTTTTTAATTCTAGAAATAGCTACTGGAAACAAATCCAGAGAGCAGTGCTAGGAGTGTTTCCAGGATCAGCTAAATAATACAGATGCATATTTAAGTGTCAGGACTTCGGCAGATGTCCCTGTTGCTTTTGCCTGCATCCCTCAGAAGGCTTGGTGTGCCCTGAATAATTGGAATAAACAAGGTAGAAGGGCCATACTTCCCAATTTAGACCTCGTTATTTCCATCTGGAACCGTAAAGGGCTGTGGAAACAGAAGTGGAGAGGTTTGCAAGCCTGTTTGATTTCAGCCGACATATGCTGGGCTGTGTGTTAGAGCTTCTTGCAGCCCGTGGTCCTTTCTCAGCTGGAAGCTGGCCACCAACAAGCCCCGAGGCTCTGTTATTACAGGGTTTGGCACAGCGGGGTCTCAGGGAGCCTGGGTGGGTGGGTGTCAGCATCCCCCCAGCCCAACCCTGCCTGCTCCTCCTGGCTCCCAGGCTCGTCCTGCCCGCAGCCGGAGCGCTGCCTGTGCATGGAGCACATCTGGGCAACGGGAGGAGGAGAGCATTTCCCAGGATGTCTATGCATGTATTGAACAACACTTAATACAGTCAAACCCTATCATTTAGAAAGCATGTGTGTTTCACAACAGAGATCCGCCAGGCTCTCTCAGCAAGGGCATTTTGGCTTTGTTGTTACAATCAAAGGTCATTCCTTGCCTTATTTTAATTAGTTTGTGTAGAAAATGGTATGTTTTTCATCAGTTCATTTTGGAGATTACTTTTCAAACGATAATGCCAAGAATAGTCAGTGTGCACTGAATTTATTGTTGAGTTTCAAACTAAAGGTCAGACCATTACAGATAAAAGGATGCTATTTTTCAAATCACAGTTTGTGTGTTACACCAAAAGGGACACTGAATTGGCTCTCCACTTTGTAACTTACCATCTTTCCTTTTCTTTGTAGCAGCAGCTTCAAGAGTTTTATAAGAAACAACAGGAACAGTTGCAGCTTCAACTTTTACAGCAACAACATGCTGGAAAACAGCCTAAAGAGGTACAGACAATACCCATTTTACTTTCAAACCACAGATCCCTGGGGACTGTCTAGTGGCTATTAAACTGTCATTCATCTTATAAATGATTGCACAACTGAACTGACTCTATCGGGCCTCAGCTTTCAGATTTAGAGTTATTGTCCTGTTTTCGCCTGTGTTTTCCTGTGCTTTCCATTTGCTCGCTGCCACATATTTTATAGCAGAGGACCAGGCCTTGCTGTTTGGTATGAGTCCTGGAGCAGGCATCTAGACTTGTATTTTGGGAGAGTGCTTTGGGGAGTTAGTTATGGTGGAGAGGGGAGGGGGCAAGGCAGCAGGCCCAGATCGCTGCTGTCCTCTCTAAACAAGGCAGAATGCCGAGAGGTGTTGAGTTTGGGCTTGCACTTTCCAACCAGGGAGGTTCTGGTTGCACATTCCTCACACTGGAGCAGCATCAGTGGTACACAGAGAAGAGGTGGCAGGAGACCTTGCTCTGATGCTACCATGGTCCATAACTGGAGAGGACAGGCCAGGGTAGTTTCTGCCTGTCCTTCCCTTCCAACATAACCTGTCACATCCAAAGCTTCATTGGTTTTGGTGTGCTTAGATTTAATTTTCCTGCAATTACATTTACTTTAAGGTGCTGACCCCACCTGATAAGTGTGGAGGAGTCTGAGACTTTCCTGTTTAATCTGACATCAGTGCTGGCTTAGGTAGATCCTAGAAAGCTGCCTCTTGGCGCGAGACACTGGGTGATGTCCGGTGACAGCGGCTACGCTCGTGTCACCTGACAAGGGGTGTTGCTCAAAGCATGCACCGATTTCTGCTCCCCATTCCCCTTGAAATTTCGGCAAATCGTGCCACCTGTGCCAAGTTTCAACCCAGAGTGAATTTTTCCAGCTGAGTTATAAACCCCTGAAAACAGGGGGGTTTATAATGGAAACGCTGACACAACCTTAACCATAGCGCGCTTACGGGCGCCACTATAATAAAAAGGGAACAGATTAAAAAGTGTCTAAAATGTAAATCTAAAGGACTAACAGTAATTAAAATGGAAATGGCACAGGGAGGGAAGGCATGTAATTGTGAGATATCACTGTGCAGAATGCTCTCAGCTTTGTTTTGCTGGCTGTTTTTCTAATTCAGTAGGGCTTACTCATCAGTGGCAGTTCAATGCGCGTTAATGACTCTGGGATGCAGGCATCACTCTGGACAAAGAAATGATTATTGTGCGGTCAAAAGAAGTTCAAAGACAAGAAGGGAATTTCAGTTTTTTCCTTAGAGATCCACATTCAAGAGCATATAAATTAAGCCAAATGTTAAAAACCACAGTCTGAAAGCTGACTTCAAAGTCACAACTCTCTAATTAATGAACTGCGAGCTTCAGTTTGGACAAGTCGTGGTTTGATGCGCCCATAAATCAACATGACAGGTCTGTTTCACAGTCTCAGACAGCGCTTGTCATTGAGTCACATCAGATGTAAACACAGCAGAAAAAAGAGGGAATATGAAGGAGGTGCAATTGATCAACAGAATTGGTAAAAACCCACTTTTGAAACGCATTATGCATGATCACAGGAAATGGCGATAGCCTCAAGAGGCTTTCTCCTTCTGCTGTTGCTTTTTTGAATCAGATTTCTAACAGCCTTCAAAAGGGAGAATAAGAATTATGGAGCTTCTCCCCTGTGGCTGGCAGGCAATAACCCCCTGTTGTTATTTTGTGCTTCTTTCTTTTCAAAGGCGTCAAAATTTAGTTTTTTAAAGATCTTTAACTCTATATTTGAAGACAAACAATAAAGGGCTGCCACTGTCATTCTTATCAGTTACCAGGGATTGTATTTTTTCTTTCTGTTGCCACTTCTTATTAACCTCTTATTTGGTCTATTAGACATAGTTTTGAATGCAAGCCTACATGCTGGGAGAACATGAAAGTTCAGATGAGCTCAGAGGGCAGATAAAGAAATTTGAAGGGGAAAGTTACACAGCAGAATGAACGATAAAAGTTAACTCTTCTAAATTGCTGTTGTCAGACAGGAGAGCATCTCAGACACAAAGATGAGGGCTTGGAGCTTAAAGAAAAAAAATACTTTGTGTTAAAAAAGACAAGAAGGGAAGTTAGACAATGTGATGGCATTTCAATATCTAACACACTGATTTACTGTGGTCACACTTCTGATATTACACTAGCGAAAGCAACAATAAGAAAGGACTCCTTCCTGTTTCAAGAAGAGCATTTTAACATGATAGCTGGAAAGAGAACAAGGACCTTACTCTCTCCAGCTTATTCTAGGGGTTTGGGGGGGAGTATTTTTGCTGATGGTTTTAGTGGAGATCCATTTCAACAATGCATTTCACCCCACAGGTTTGTTCAGCCCAGCTTAAGGAGGTTATTCTTGCTAAATTAGCATGGTAAAGGTGGTCTTGTATTATTTTATTTCTTCCCCCTCCCTCTGGCACTGAAAACTGACAGGCAGCGCTGTGGTGGGGGCCGGCGGCTGCCGTGCTAACGAGGGCTGAGCTTGTACCTTGACAGATGGAACAAGCGCATTCATGTACAGCATCCCCCAAGTCATTTTGTGAGTGCCTTGTCCTATTGTGCTCTGGTGAAAAAAGGAAAACACAACAAACCTCCCCAGCCCCGCAGCTGAACGGGACCCGAGCCCCGAGCAGAGCAGCAGACAGACCCCAGCGAGGTTCCTGGGGTTTCACTCGAGGGCTGTGCGGGTAGCAGAGGCTGAGCAGTGCCCGATAGCGAGGGGCAGAGGTGCTGGGGGGGATCTCAGCCCTGTTCCTGCTCTCCCCTGGACAATTCGGGGCTCCCCAGAGCTGGGGGTGCTCAGGGTCTGGCGCAGCCGCGGCGCTGGACGGAGCGTGCGGTTTCCCGAGCGGGGCCGTTTGTCCTCCGGCGCTGTGACAGTTTATGTTAGGCAGTAGGGAGTAGCCTAAGAAAGAAAAACAGACCTTTGACAGAAGCTTTAGGGAGGGGATCAAAAATGCAAGTTTTATCAGGATATTTCAGCATTTTAACACTGACTACTGACCTGACAACAGGACTGCACCGAGACCTTTTTTGTATGCATTCAATTGTGAGAAGTAAACAAACTGCCTTGTATCCTGTGTTTGGTAACTGGGTGGGGAGCGCAGTTTGGCAACATGTCTTGCTTTTAAATTCTTTCTTGGACAATGGGCCTTGTATACTTTTATATCCTGGCTTTTCAAAGTAGAGTGTGTTCAAGAGCTTTTCTTAGGATAGCTGAGAAGACATCCAAAAGGGCGTCATTCAATTGATATAAAGGGTTTTTTAAAAAATCCCTATGTGCTAACTTTGCACTCTTATGGCAAATAGGTAAAACACAGCTTACTACTGGTACTAATAATATAAATATGTTAATATAAATTCATTAAGTGTATATATTTTAAAATTAATATTTATGGAGGGAAACATTACTTTAGCTCAATACAACTGTTGCTGGGGCCTGCATGCATATGGTGCTGTTGCAAATAGTTGCAACAAATGGATGTGTCAGAGCAAGCTGTTGCAAAGAAATGTAAACTCTCCGAGTTTCAGAATATCCAAACACCTATTTGTTTAGATGTGTTCCTGAAGTCCAAGGTTTTCTTTGGAAGTAAGATAAATTGAGTTTATAAATAAGACTAATAGAATGGCTGGCTCTCAGAGTTGTGGGTATTCAGTCAGTTGCCGTATTAGGATTGATGGGGCATGCTGGCACGAGAAGGTGGAGGTCAAACCCACAGTTGGTGTCTGTCAGTCGTGCTCCAGCAGCTCTGGTGGGACTTTCTCCCTGTGTAACACCAGTAGGGAATGGGGCCAGCGATCCTCTGGCTTGGTGTCAAGGAAAGGTGACAGAAAGCTTGGGATCTGGCTGGGGTTTGTTTGTGAAAGTGTGCGGTTTGGTAAGAGTTAATTTTCTTTCCATAATTGTTAGCCATAATGTGTATAAGACCTCCACCTTGATATGATTCCTAGCAGATTAGGGATATTAGATAATTTCCTTCTATTTATTGTACTACTGCACTGTATTATCTTTCTATCACTCAGATAATTACTAAGGAAATCTACATTAATTTTTTTTGGCTAGCACAAGGAACTGCTAAACACTGGCATGATGTATTGATGTTTTACACAACAAAAGTTTTCCTCCTGTCATTGTACAATAAATAAAAAGATATTTATCAAAATGCAAAGCCTTTCATGGATTTTAAAGAACAAAGCAAATAAAACACAAGATGAGCATGGAAGCAAAACCTAGAGGCTTCCTTAACTGAACAAAATTAAGGACTCTGAAGCCTCGAGTACTGTACATATTAAACACTCACATTCAAGTAAGATGTTGTTTGCTAAATTATGAATGTGTGTAATTAAAATCTAGTGGCTGTTTCTATGAAAGATTTACAATGTTATTTCATCGTTTGTCATGGCTAATTAACAATATTAGATGAAGTTTTTCTTCTTCAAAGGTCTGATTTTTTCTCATTTATTTATGTCAGAAGTGATAAACAGAGTAGTTAAAAGCTTCTCCGGGTACAGTAGTGAGAAAAGCAACATGTTCTTTTACACCTCGAAGGTTCAAGGTTCACATCCCTGTGGAGTAAAGCAACTCCATCTTCTTTCTAGTGAGAATAATTAAAAATTTCAAAGTGCAGAAGTAGCAGCCTTAAATACAGCACAGAATAATTCCAGTGTAACAGAAAGTATTGTGAGGCTTGATGGATGAAGAAGAGAGTGAGTATAAAATACCATAAATTAAGCTAGTCGAATTGCCTTAATAGTTGAGACAGCCCTTGAATGAGCAAACAGAGCACAGTGCAGGGTTTCTTGTTACATCTAAGTGTGATGTGATCATGGGGTGTGATTCTCATGTTCTTTGCCTCGAAGAATTACCCAGGATTTTCATCAGCTTTTGCTTTACCCACCACTGGAATGCAGCCATGTCTGGGGTAAAACATGAACACATGGACCAAGAAATGCTATATACATGGGATGGCAGCAGGGATTTAGGTTTGGTGAAAGTTAACCACTGGAGATGGGAATCTGCAGCCCTGTGTTAGCTCCAGCATCTAACCATACCTTGGGCTCCTTGCCAGGGGTGGTGGGCTCACTGGCTTGGCCTTGATACCAAGCGACTGCCATCAGAAATTGAAGCAAGTTGAGGAGCGCTGTGAATCCTCTGCTTTGCTATTGTATTAACAAGTGTGCATTTTAATTTTTTTGTTGTTGTTTTTTCCAGCCCCAGCAGCAGCAAGTGGCCACGCAGCAGTTGGCCTTCCAGCAGCAGCTCTTACAGATGCAGCAGTTGCAGCAGCAGCACCTCCTGTCTCTGCAGCGTCAGGGGCTGCTGACCATCCAGCCCGGGCAGCCTACTCTGCCTTTGCAACCCCTTGCACAAGGTAGGTGAGGGGCTTGGGTGGCAGAGCCAGGGCAGGGGCGCACACTCACACAGAATTGTCTCATGGGGGGAGGAAAAGAGCTCACAGGCTCATAGGATAATAAGCACAGAAAGGTTCTGCTGGGCAGGGCGGGCATTGTGAAGGTGTTTTCTGGGAAGGGCGGTGCTGCAATCCTGGGCTGCTCTGACTGGCGGGGTGCAGAGGGCTTGGAGTTCATGTGCAGTTTGCACAGCTGTAGCCAGTCTGGCAGACTGAGAGCTGCTGGTCGTGCTCATCTGGGCTCGGAATCCTTCACAGGAGGAGTCTTTATTGATTCCTGGTGCTGGCTGCATGGCTAAGGGTGTGTGTGAGAGCAGCTTTTCCTTTCCCAGATGTGTTGATTGGGCCTTCCTGGTCCCAGCCTGGCCATGAGCTGGCACGGAGCAGCTCTGACCTGCAGGCTGGGGAGCTCTGAGTGCCCTTGGCTGTGGCTGCCAGGGACAGGGGACAGGGCTGCTCTCCACAGCCTTCGTGTCACTGCCTCGGTGCTTCTGTTCCTTCCTCCACACTGAGGCAAATTGGGATTAACTCCATTTAATTCTAATGGTGTTATTGACAGTTAGATCCTCCTACATCTTTATTCAGTCCTGCACTCTGCAAGAAGTTACTGCTTTGCTGAAATCCCAATTTATTTTATTTTTTTAATACATTGATACACTGAAAGCACTAGTTAAATCCACAATACTTTTCACAGTGATTATAACCTAGGGGTTTCATTCTCTCTTTTCTTTTTTGGTTTAAATTTATTATTTTACTTTTTAAACTGGGTTTGTCTGTAAGCCGTGGGACAGTTCAACAGACTTCCCTGAGCTCTGGCTGCTGTGGTTAAAGCAGACTGTTTGTAGTTGGCATGGTTCAGGCATGCCATGGCATCAATCATGATGCTGGTATTTCTGAATAATCCTGCCTTCTCCTTCCCTTGCCCCATAATAAATTTGAACATTCACCTTTATAGCTTGAGTCAGTCCAGCTTGAATGATTTGGGATCTTGAAAGCAGCCTTAGGGTTGTTCTTAGTTTCTAAATCATACAATGAATTTACATTCAGCTCTGTTCACTTAAATGGAGGCGAAAAGACAAAATTGCTTCTGTTCTTCACCCTCCTTTTTTTCTGTGTACATAGCTGTAAAAAAGGAGAGTGAGGTGGCTGGTGAATATTAACTTATATGGATAAACAGAGGCCAAACTGGGAAGTGGAGTCTGCTTTGCTGTGTGGCTGACGTGCTTTATTTAGGCTTATTTTTACCAGACCCAGGAAGGTATTTGAGCCCTGTGTTGAGAGGCTGAGCTTTTGGGGGCCTGGCCCCTGACTCCCCACATCTCAGTTCAACTTCCCAGTATCTCAAAACTGGATGCCTGGTGTAGAGCAGCACTGTGCAGGAGTTGGAGGCTGATCCATGGGAAGGTGGTGCCCAGCTGGGAGCTGCAGGATCAGGCTTGGGGTGTACCTGGTCAGTCACCATCGATGCAAAGTGATGGGGAGAAGGTGTGAAATGAGTCCAGGAAAAAAGGGCATGTAGATGAAATGCCATTTCTGCTCGCAAGATGTTGTAACGTGCATTAATTATGCCTCAGATTTATTGTTGGAAGCATCCCGGGCTGTTCCCACACACCCACCGGACTCAGGCTTCAACCTTGCTAATTTTTCCCACAGCTCCTATACCATTAAGTTGGCTCAGTGAGGTTCATTGTATAGTCCATCAGTTAAGCTGTCCAAAGGAGGGCAATTGGGCAGTGACAAGACACGCTCATGTGTAATGTGAAAGAAATGAATGTGGTGATGCATGAAGTGTAATCTGTGCGGTAACACATCGGAGACACCAGTAGGTAATTCAGCCGTCGTGGCATTGATTGATATGGTTAGCAGGGAAGTGTAACTATTAGTCCTCGCCCAGGAGCGTATTTAAAACCTGAGGGGTGCTGACTTGCACGGCAGACACGGCACAAACATAAGCACAGAGGGCTGGTTCTGGCAGGGAAATGAGCTGCGAGCGCTGGGGGCGGCAGGAGCCGGCAGGAAAGAGGGACTCGAGGCGCGCTGCAATCCAGCACGATATTTTATTCCTTTTTATCAGAGAGACGATGGCTTAAAACTGATGTCATTATGAGGTTTAAATCAACTTTCTGCTTGCTTGAACATGGTCACCTGGGTATGGAGGTACAAGGACACAAAGAGGTTGAGCAACTCTGTTTGTCTTTGAGCCGGTGATACCTGGGGTTGGGAAATTGAGTTCCGTGAGCGGTAATCTGTCAACTGTCCCCACAACATACATTTTTTAAACCTGTGCCTACATTTTCTTTTATAATCAAGAGGACTAGTTGTCCTGAAAAATGCAATGAAGAGCCAGGGCTGTAGTTTAAAGTAATTGGTAATGGACACTTCTTATTAAAAAAAAAAATTACATCTCTCATGCCCTTTTGTTTCCAGAACAGTTTGCAAGACTGAGACAAATACTGTAAATGTGTGTATAGAAGAAATAAAATCATCCCTCTAGAAAATGTAGCTGTGAATTCAGTTAAAAAACATTTTGCTTTTATTCTTAAGTATCTAGAATAGTAATAAATGTTTCCAGGGAGAAAATGCTACTTCATAAGTGACATTTTCGTTATGTTTTCAGAACTAATAGATTGTTTAAATCTGTATTTTAGTTTCATTTTAGTTTTTAGTGCTCCCCTATTATCTTAAACAAAATAGCACATCCTTTAATGCTATATTTGTGTAATCTTTGCTGCTTAGTATTTAGACACTTCTGTAATCTAGATTTTACATCTGTACATAGCAGCAATTTTAAAATAAACCCCATTTCAGCAATGTTCTGAGCTGCAAGAGTCAGATCTTAAGTATCTTCAAAATGAAACTGCAAATCACACTTCAGATCACCAGTGAGTGAAAATAATAGGACTGAGACATCCGGGTGCCTGATTGCTCCCATAGATTTGGCAGTTCCAGGTCTGAATCCCATTCCTGGTCTGTAGGAAGTTACAGCAATCCCGGGTAATTGCAGTGCAGTTCTGGGAATCTGACTTGGAATTTAGCTCTCACTGCTAAAATGAGACTGTTAAATGGTAAATTACATAATTTATTGCGAGTGGTTGTGGATCTATTTGACTTGCTTTTGCCATTTGTTCTATTATTTTATTTAACCATTTTGCTGGATGAGTGATGAGCATACCTTTCAGCTGCCCAGTTCGACAGGCTAGTCAGGAATTCTCTCCAGAATTATTCTAAAGGAACTAAATTTAGGGCAGGAGGAGAGAGACTATTTCTAATTTTATTTTATTAATCAGGTGATGTAATCAATTTTTGGCAGGGGCTTGTGTGCAGACATGTATGACATCACAGTTAGCTCTTTAAATTAATGTCACCCAGCCTAAAACCCTTACTACCTCCAGCATTTTCCCCCACACAACTGGGTATATTTTATTTTTCCTTCCATCTGTGGTATAGTTGTTATTAGTACTAATGGGAGTTACACTTGTATGGGAAGTTAGATGAAACACTTTGACTTTTAGAGGCATAAATATCATGTGTATGTCTGTTTTAGTGGCTGCAACATTTTCACTCTTTTCTTTGGTAGATCCAGAAGTGACTAGAAGGAAAGCAAAGTGGAGAGCAGGGAGAGGAGAGTGGATGATAGCCTCTGTTTAATTAAAAACCTGCAGAAATCCAGATTAAAAAAAAAAAAAAAAAAAGTGAAAAAAGGCCAGTTATTCTTTCCCTATTTGCTTATTCTGGAAAATAAAAATAGGTGTCGGCTCATATGTTCTCATATCAATATGTTATCATCAACAGACAAGTCTATTCACTATTGTTTCAACTGAGTAAACAGTGTGTAAGGGTCAGCCCTGCTCACAGGTAATTGTTAGTGCGCAGACAGTCCTGTCAAGCGTGTTAGCTAAAAATACATCCCACACTGTCACTTTGCAAGGTGTTTGAAAATAATAGCCCCCACACAGCAAAACAGGACACGGGCTTGTGTACTGACCTTTTTCTTTGTTTAATTTGCTCAGAGGTTTAATTCCAGGGGACAAGTAATAATTGAATATGTCTAATAACTAAATGCTCATTTGGGACAAAATCCATCAAAATATAATTGGCGTTTGGGGCTGATGAAAGGAAAATGACGGGGCTTTAGAGAAACGGATGTGTCCTAAGAATATCTGATCACTTAATGTATAAATTGAAGCCTCTTCTCTAATATATATTAATTGCAGATACTTAAGGATTTCAGCATTTTTTTGTAGCGAACCGTTACCGGAGACCAACTGTTTTTGTTAATGCTACTCTGGGAAAGGCGGGGAAGGTTATTGGTCTGTCGTGCAATAATTTACTCCTCTTTGATATGCAAACGATCCACGGTGAATATAAAAAAATCCTATCAGACTCATTTCACAGTTCTTAACCACTTAGATTCTCTGGAGTCTATCGCCTCATTAGACCAGTGCTCTCCAAAGCTAGCATAATTAAAATCTTTAACAGTTTAGCAAAGTAAAGATGTTTGGCTGATCACGTTGAGATGATTATCTATCCATTGTATTCTAAATGACAAAAATAAATTAAATTTAGACCTTGGCATTTTTTATTATGTGTTTCAAATGAATATAATGCATACTGCCTTATTTTTTTTATTTCAGTACCTTAGGTTGGGTGAGGTACATGCCTGTGAGAGCTGCTGCTGTACACTCAGAAAATGGCAGGTTTCCTTAGGATAGCTCCAGAGCTACAACATGGTGAAACAATGAACAGTCACCCAAACGATGAGCTGGAAGTACACTGATGAGAAACCTCTTCAAAAACACACGGACACTGGCTTATTATTATTATTATTATTTTTTCCCTGAATATTTGAGTGATGTGTCTCTACTGCTAATTTTTTCCCATGGCCTTCTCTGAAAGAGCACTGAAATAGTCTGCAGTGAGAGAAACTTGACTTGTTGGATCATGTCACAAACATCAGCTTTATCCAAAAGCATGATCTCAGCGTGAGCACATGGTTCACCTTCCATTTGGCCCATTGGAGTTTGCAGTTTTCACTTACATCAGCTACTTAATGTTGTCTCCCTAACCCTGCTGTCCACTTTGGCGCATTTAAAAAAACACAATTTTTTATTATTATTTTTTCTTGAATCTTATTTTCTGTTTTCATTTTACTTTTGAATGGCTCATTAGCATCGATCTAAGAAATGACAGTAATAATAGTGTTACTTGTATAGAAAGTTATACAGTTTTTCGGTAGACACATCCATCAATTAAGTGAGCAGTTCGAGAAACCAAAATTAATGAGAAAGATAGGTGTGTTAATGAAATAATCATAGTATAATCAATTTGACTGTTAAAATTTGAAAAGCATTTCAGGAAGACAATATGAATTCATAATTTACGTCTAAAAGTGATTAATAAAAACTGTATTTAATAACAAAGCTATTTGTCATCATTTAAAACTTAAGCACAAAATTAGTCATGTTGTGGTTCATGTTGTCATAATAATAAAGCTGACTATTTTTTTTCCTAAGACCTTCCTTGTTTTCAATAACAGGCTTGAAAGTAGTCACTTTCCTAAAAGAAAAAGGCAAAAAATTTGTGGAAAAATAAAGGAATTGAGTTTCTTAGCTGAACATAGAGAAGCCAGTAATACCCTTTGCTTTCAGCCTTGCTGTAGGTGTGGGGGCGATTTTTGCCCAAGCAGGGACTCTGGAAATGGGCCTTTGGTGTAAAAATTACAAAAAATCAAAATATTTGACATGACATTTGGTGTAGGTGTGGTGTGGTGTGGATCTCTCTGCCCCACAGCCCGGATTTTGCATTCCATGAGTATTGCAGGTGTCACACCAGAGCATAACAGAGTCATGCAGTGCAGTATTAGCATTTAGTTATTAAAAAAAAAAAAAATACATGCGTAAAAACACACACAGGCAAAACTAACACTAGGCTTTGTTTACTGACTCTTTGATTTAATTACTGTTTGAAGACGGCCGAATTAGCTGTTAATTGATTTAATTATCCAATTTGTTTGTTTCAGGCATGATTCCAACAGAGCTGCAGCAGCTCTGGAAGGAAGTGACAAGCTCGCACACAGCGGAGGAGGCAGCCAGCAACAACCACAGCAGCCTGGACCTGTCCACCACCTGCGTCTCCTCCTCCGCGCCCTCCAAGACCTCCTTAATCATCAACCCACACGCCTCAACTAATGGACAGCTATCAGTCCACACTCCTAAACGGGAGAGGTAGGTGCCTGCAGGCTTTGCACCACCCTGAGCATCTGGGAGCAGCGTCCCGGAGCGATGGCGAAACGCTCGGGAGCGGTGGCCAAGCGCCTTGGCCTCGGTTTTGTCCTCCACATCTCGCTCTGCCTGGTGTTGGCGTGGTTGAATAGAGTCTCCACTAGGCAGAATGTGCTCCTTTTGTTCAGATCTTTATGGCTTGTTAATTGGATCAATGTGGGCACAATTAGCTAATTAAGAAGTGCATTGGATAAGCGTATTGGGAAGTGTGAAGAAGCTGGGGGGTTTTTTTGAGTTATGTATCACAGGTGGTGGTGCTCTTGTTGTGCTTTGGGTTTACGGGCTGGAGGGGAGCAAGAAAATCTATTGGTCAGTACAGTCCCCATTTTTCTACCGAATTTTGGTGCCCTATCTCATCTAACATATTTGCCTTTTTGTACTCTGTTTTCCCTGCTTTCACAAGACACGGTAGGCTTGAGTTCACCAGGTTTCTCTAAAACAAAGTGGCTTTTTTTCTTTTTTTCTAACCGCTGATAAAATTAGCTAACTGGTGTTGTTTGGCTTTTAAAAGTGTGAGTTAATTTATACTTGCTCGGCTTGCATTGTTAAAAGAAATGGCTTAAATCAGGGGTTGTCTGTTGACGTGCTTCTCGGCGCGGGCTCTGCTTTATTCCAGAGGATGCTTTATTGCAGGTTTGTTTCTTTACACCCCCAGATTTCACTGAGGCGTGTCTAACAACCTAACTTTTGCTTCTGGGGAGATAGACAGGCCCAGGCGCCGGGGCCGTGGGTGCCAGCGCCGGCTGCAGCCTCGGCGCCGCTGCCGGAGGAGGAGGAGGAGTAGGAGGAGGAAGGGTCTCAAGGAGTGGGCGCAGTGAGGAGGGCAGTGCTCCTTTGCATTCAGGAGAGTCCCTTTGCCCATCTAGAAACGTTACAGCAGACAATAGTGAAAGCTGGATTTTATGGAAACCGATGGCTTTGTCTTTCCGTCCTCCTTTCATTCATTAGAAAGAGGATAATGGAATTTTTAAGCCATAGAGTTTGTATTTCTGGTGGTCTGAAAGTAGATTGATAGGGAAACTATATAAATATCTCTTATATTTTTCTGATATTAAGAAAATAGTGCTGCTGGAAATAGATAGATTTTAAAGGAGAGCACACCCACTGTTGGAAGAAGTGCTGTGTGTGTAAGGCATCCTTTATATACCCATTACAAGGACTTGTGTGGGAACATCAGTGAATATCTTTATAATGCATGTAAGTGCCAAGGACGTGGTTTTCATGAAGACTTACATGGGATACTAAAAAAAATTTGGTGTTTATTAAACAATTAATTCCCTTTTTGCTGCACGTAGAACTGAACAGGATGGGTTTATGGCTTTTCAATAAATTTTTTATCTATGTTTTTCTTATGGAGTATATAAAGTAAAATCCCATGCAGCAAGATGGATCTTCTTTCACTGAATAGAGGCACGTGCTGCGTGCTAATGGCATAAACCAGGAAACAGATTCAGTTCAGTTTGAAGTGCAGTGGAAATACAGGAATCTGTTCTGAAGTAAGAATTTTCTCTGTGTATAGTATTGGGCAGACCTAGAAATCCATGTGTCTGAGTCCTGTAATTGTGGCATGGAGGCAGTTGGGATCTACAGGCAAGGTGATACACACGCTTTTATTAGTAAAGTTCCAGATTAATTAGGAAGGCATAAGCATGCCATAGTATTGTTTGAGATTGTCTTAGTTAAGAAGACTAAATCCTCAGTGCTGGAATCAATACCTGTGTTATTAAGCTTGCCTTATACTTTTCTTGCATATCTGTTGAATTCTCTGAAATATCAAAATACAAAATAGGTATATTTAGGAATACAAATAAGAAGGCTACAGCCTTTGCTTTGTCCTGTCTCTCTTTGGTACATGGAGGCTTTATGCCATCCATTTGCTGCAGTGATTGAATTACATGTTTATCCATAAGTAGAGCAGGAGACTACAGGCAGGAGAATGCCTCCTGATGCACTTAAGGGTTTTGTTGCAGTCTCATCAGGCACCCTGGTGCCTGCCTGGATTTCATGTGACACAGAAACTCCTCTTGGTGAGATATTTTGCACTGGTTTCCTTTCTGAAAGGATATTTATCTACAGGCAGGGAGTATGGGGTGGGGAGTGAGCAGGGAGGGAAGAGTTGCTGTGCTCTGCCATCACATGTATGGTTGAAAGCTCACAGAAGTGAAATTTTAGTGGGCTTGCAAAAGAGAGCACAGGCACAAGCAGGGGTTTAATAATTACTTGATTGCAAAAGTTAAGACTAGAAAAATCCTGGGTCTGGTGGGAGCATGAGTTTGCTGGACTTAGTGTTAAATCCGTGTGTGTTCTTGTACCCATCTGGTTCAGCACAGCAAATCTAAGGAGACTTTTGGAGGCAGTCTGGCTCAGGCTCAGGTCAGATGGGGCTGTGGGAAGGACTCACCAGGGAGGAATCAGCCCTTCCACCTCCCCTCACATAAGTCACAGCCTGGGCTGGCCAGGGAAGGTTTTTGACTTGTGGGTTTCCCCTCATTCCTGCACGTTCTGTGCTAACCTTATGTTAGCTCTGATCTGATACAAGCAAGAGCTATTTATTTAGATTTAACCAACAATAAAAAGCACATAGTAAAATCTGTAAGTGTCCTAAAAGTTAAGCACAGCCACATCATAACGACTGCCCAGCAGCCATAAATAATCATATACAGGTAACATTAACTTTTAGGGTGTGCTGTAAAGCTGTTTTCAACCCCTTTCTCTTGGGCTTTTGAGAAGGAGTGGGCTGCAGGAGGCAGGTTGGTTATGTGGGAGTTACTATCATCACTGTCATCTCTGGCACATGTCACTGGGATAGTTCAGGCTGTGTTTAGGGGGTTCCTGATCCCGCAGGTCAGCTTGCCAGGCTGCTCCAGACCTGCGAGACAGGAGGCACCTGTGTTAGAATCAGCAGGCGAGCAGCAGATCTGCTCTGTATCTTGGGTAAAAACACATTCTGGTTCTAAACAAGGGGTTTAAAATAGCAGGAGCAGTAGTCATTGGCTGCCTGGCGTGCCCACGCGTCGCCGTGCCGCCAGCCCAGGCTGGGCTTCTGCGCAGGCTGCAGGGACACAGCTCTGGTGACACTGTGGGGCTGCTGTCCTTGGGGCCCAGTGACAGCAAAATTTCCCCTTTGTGCCTAAAAAGCAAGCAGCAGGTAGATGGCCAGAGTCACTCGGGACATCCAAAAAGCAAAAATATATTCAAAAGCAGGAGACACCCTCCCTTCTGGGCCAGGGAACACTGGTGCTGCACTTGGTTTCTGCATGCTCTGTGTGTATGGCTTCCCTGGGAATGAAACAATTCCAGCCATAAATAATGGGTTAATGCTTTCATTCATTTGGGCTTTAAATGTATATTACATCTATGCTTTTGTCCCACATTTCGCCCAGTTTCTGTAAGTAGCAGCAGCAGCAGCTCTGGGGTTTGGTGCACAGCAATCTGTTAAGGAGATAAATAATCTGCTTTGGCATGACACTCCTACTCTCCTCTTTAATTTGTCTTACACAAGGAAAATTATAATTAAATCATTCAGGGTAAACCCTTGAGTGTAGAGAAGGAAAAAACACACTTTGGTAAAGATTGCCAATAGAGACCAACTTCCCTGTTGTGCTGTGCAGAGACATTTATCAATATTCAGCACTATTAAAGAGGGAACATTTCGTGTGATTTGTGAGGCGGATGCCAAAGCTCAAATCAAGGCTTGTTAAGATCCTTTCCCCATGCAATCATGGGCATTCAGCATCATTAGAATTCAGCACTGACTGTGTGTTTCATGCTTTGATTTTACTCAGACAATTTAATAATGTTTATTGTGCTGATTATATATATAAATTCACTCAATGCAATAAACATACCTCAGTCATCAGTACCCTAAGGGAAATATTTAGTTATAGATACTTGTATTCATTCAGGATAAGGGAAAGTGAGACCATCAACCAGCATGCAAACCTCTCATCATCTTATCAGCATTTGGGTTTCTTCAATAACAAGCAGTTTTTCTCTACACAAGTAAATAAATAAATAACAGGAGCCAGTTAAGTACATCTGCTGTGCCTAGAAATGTCAGGGACAGTACCCACTTTCCATCTTGTTCCACCAAATCTTATTTGGGAGAAATAATTTATTTGGCCAGTCACTTCAAGTGGCTACTAACTGTAGAACCTGATTAACAGTGGGCATCCTCAAACCTGCATGCTTGGGAATATTCCCCATGTGGGTAGGTTTGGAAAACCAGAACAGGGCAGAATTCATCAGTGCTTTGCAGTGGGCAGAGATTGCTGCAGTTTGGGCTTGAGCTGGGAGGTCTGGGGCTGCAGTGGAGCTGTGCTGGTTCCATCCCCTGGTACCATCCTGCACTGACTGCAGCAGAGCCAGGATAGTGCAGGCTGTGCATAAACAAGTGAGTTAATGAAGGTCCAGACCTGATAATTTAAGAAGTGCATCTGTTGTTTACCAGGAGTAAGGTGAAGAGTTGCAGTTAAAGGCTTTGTGTCCAAGAGACCTTTCTCCATCTGCCAGCAGTCCCATCTCTTCCCCTCATTGCCTTTATACCCTTTCCACATACACTCGAGTCTTGTCCTTCCACATAAGCAAGCAGCCATCTCATAGGAAAAATAGATGGGATAAACAAGGAGATTTTAAAATTGCTTTTTCTTGCCAGCATGGCAGGAGGACAGGGTCTGGAGAAGGCTCTGAAGGGAAGTGAGGAATGGCATGGCAGACCATTGATCTGCTGCTTAGGCCTAATGCCTCATGCTTTACTGTTGTTATCTTCCATGCCAGCTGATCCTCCATCAAAATCCCAAGGCCTTTAGATGAGGGCATTAGGATTCAGCACAATTAAGAATTACAGACTTGGGTCCATTATTAATGCTTGGGATGAAACAGTTCAGCCTGCAGTCCATATGCTCCCAGGGCCCCATCCTCTCTTGGCCAGCCTCTCCACTTAGTCCCTGGCATTCATTCTGCACTGGTGCCAGCATCAGATCTGCTCAGCCGTGTCAGCTCCCCTCACTTGCTCCCTACAGCTGATTTTAGTTCATTATTCTTCACCATGAGCAGAGTTGTGTTGGATTAGGTTGTCTCAGATTCATTCTCCCTTAAGAAATAGGTGTTCCTAGACCTTTTCCTCCCAGAAGGTATTTAGCTGCTCCATGTACCCCATCATGACCTTTGTGCTCTTACCTGTGGTCTGAGCAGCTCAGGTGCCTCCATCCTTGCTGTGGAGCCAGGTTGGAGTGAGAGACTTGAGCCTGGATGGCCCAGCTGGCTTTCTATAAACTATCCTGCTTTCCACATGGCTGCTGTCCTTCTCGTTGCGCCTGGAATGGCGGTGGGGCTGCTTGGGCTGTTGGTGACAATGACACTGTGACAGCAGGGCCCCAGCCTGGCCATCTCCATGTACTCTGTGCAGGTACAGCCCAAAGTGTCCCAGTGTCCGATCCCTTGGCACTCACTCCCCTGCCAAAGAAATGCCACCAGTTACTGAAGGCTTCCCTCTGAGTCACTCTTCTGTAATCAGCTTTGAAAAAACACCGGCTGTGACTCAGACCTGGGGCTGTTAATCTTCAGTTTTAAGCCTTATCAGGCACTTTTTATTGTTCGTGCTTTTCAGATGCGGGTGTGGAGCCTCCTGTGCGTCGCCCGCACCCACCGTCTGCCGCGGTGCTAAATCAGTTGTACAATTCCACTTGCTCCTCACTCTGCCCAGGAGCTCCTTCATCAGCTTCCCAGGGAATTCCTGCACTGAGCTAAAAGCAGCTTATTTTACTTGCTTTTCCCTAGGAGAGATGCTAAGTTAACCAGGCTGTGAATGTTTGATGTGGCCCCTGGCTGGAGCAGGGTGCTGGGTTTGATGCTTGGGAAGCTGCCCCAGCATCAGGGAGCTCCTGCACGCCAGCGTTTCACTTCTCTCTGGTCCTGTGTAACAACCATCGGTTGTACAACTCCAAACACTAAGCTAATGTATCAAAAAGCACTTAAAATAGATTGGGTGAGCCTTGGCAGACGCCTAACAGAACTCTTCCAAATTTTAGCATATGTATTGTTTTATTCCTCCATCTGGCCAACAGATCATTGTTTGATATCTGAGTGCTTTGCATATCTCCTCCCTTTTCTTGCAACTGAGATACTTACACGTGCATTTAATACAGCTTAATGCTATTTTTACATACCAGAGAAATAGCTGATGGCTTTCTGTTAATTGCATGCACTTTGCAGTTAAACTTTTACTAAAACATTCCTGTCTAAATACTTAAAGTCCAATGAAAATTTGTCCTCTTCTTTTATTAGAGGTGTTTATGTAGTACTCTTAAAAAGGGACCTGGTTTTCATTTACTGCCCTGTGAATTTCTGTTTCTTTTTATTTCCTCCTATGTGCAAGTTGTCCTTTCTCAGAATTTGGTCAGGTCTGATTGTCCTGAGGAGCTGAGCAGGGAGCTGATAAAGAGCTGTGTTATTTTTTTAACATCTATAGCACAATCTGAGAACAGAAACATCCTTGAAAGGGCTGTAGAAGTAGGGGACTTAGGTGACTTTTGTGTGACTATTTTCTGTGCTGCTCAATAAAAATGGAGCAGTTAGTATGACAGCTGTTATATCATGTTATATCGTACTGCTAAGATATTGAGCAGCATTTAAAGTAAAACTCCACCATTAAGCTGTATAAACTTTATCCGTTTCACTGTGGTTTAATGGAAAAAAAATGAGTTTCTCAATAAAATGACATCATTTTTCCCAGGTTGTAATGTTCACTTTACAACTGTTTTTCTTTAATTCAATTTGTTTTACTTTACTTTTTCTTGGCATCTTTTTTTTTTTCTTGCAGTTTGGAGAGGGGGAAATCTCTTTTTGTAGAGCAGCTAGGTACTGCTCAAACCTCTATTCCCTGCTTTTCTCTTCTCCTCACTCCTTCAACATCTTGTGCTAATCTGGAGCTCTATTTTTGTCAGGCAGACACAGTTGTATTTTCAAAGTAGCGAGATGCACATTTAAATTTGGTAATTGGGATTTGTGGTTCTACCTGCTGCACAGTGAGGGTTGAAGGAAGGAGCCCAAGGAAAAATCACGTATTGCATTGCTTGCTGCTGGAGCAATGTTTGTGAAATGCCATGGGGTGTTTTTCTGTATAGCTGGTAAGGTAGGAGGCCTGTAATTTCTTCAGTGTGATCAGGAAAACATATGTATATTATAAAGTAGATTCTTGTCATTAAAAGGATGGTATAAGCCCAGGCAGGGAAACTGCTAATATGTGTTACAGCTTGTCATTTTGGGCTGCATGAATAAAGAGGAGAGCTATTCCTTTGGGAGATGATCCCGGGAACTGAGCAACAGATCCGCTAGCCAGCAAATTCTTTTTAGCTGTAATTTTCCTTTTTGTGTATACTCAAAAATAACATCACGATGGGCCCTTAAATACCATTTCATACACAGAGCACAATTTCCACAGCACAGGTGGTGCTAATATAGGACAGTCCCCTAGGCACTTGTCGCCAGGAGTTGTACAGCTTGTTCAGTGTCTGCATCCATATGGCAATCTGTCCCATTCATAGAAAGACATTGTAGCTGTGCCTGTGGGTGCTGTGGTCAATGTAGTGTAAAAAGTAGATTTTAACTCTCGGCAACCTATGTTCTGCTGTTTGTTTTATTGTAGAATCCAATTTATAACATGGGGGAAGAAAAATCAGCTCAGAGCAAATTCCAGAACAATCTGGCTGGCTGGGGTTTGTGTTTATTCTTGGAGCGCATGGTTAATCAGCAGGTGCACAGCCCCGCGCTCCGCGCGCTCTAATGAACAGTTTACAGGAAGTCTTGCTCGGAAGAAACATTTTCCTTGTTGTTTATACTGTGAATTAACTCAGAAGTTGCAAAGCTGTAAACGATGTTAGCTGGCCGTGTATGTCATGCAAGTCTGTTCTGTATTTCTTGTCTTTTTCTGGCTTTCTTTCCCGCTGTTGCAAGGTTTTCTCTGGGTGTGGGATGTTCAGACAGGATGCTGAGCTTCTCTGTGCTCTGAGAGGGGCAAATCATGGCACAGAGGCCCTCCCAAAAAGCAGGGTGAAGCTCTAGCGTTGCCCAGCAGTTCAGATCTAGCTGCATGAATGTGATTTGTGGCTGCTCTGGTACCTATCAGTCCAATGCCAAGTGTTGTTCTGTTTTAGTGGGACTATTTGTTATGCCTTTTAGTAAACACAAACAAATAGACTGCCTAGCACCTGCAGCAGCATATGATATTTACACTACCTGTATGATTCAGCACGCTTCCCTGGGGAAGCAGGCTTGTGTCCTCTGCATCTTAGTGCTTTTTCAAACAGCATTCTTCCAAGGGGAGAGCATGCGGCAGAGCGAATGCAGTGCTCTAGCTGTAGTTCTCCCTTGCAATCATTATTTATCTTAATTATATTTTTATAAACATTTCCCCAAGGGCACTTTGCTGCTGCTGCAGGGGTGTGGGGTGGGTGAGGGCCCCCCCAGCAAGCTGCCAGGCTGTGTGTGATGTGACAGTCACCTTCTGCGCAGGTTTTGTTGTGCCTGTGGGACAGGGGTGAAAAATACTGACGTGAATAGTCCCTGTTAATCATATTTGTTGACGTATCACCGGTTTATATAAGAGTGGAAGACTCGCCTCAACTCTAAATGTAACAGAATAGAATTTTGTTGAACAAGTACAGATCTTGTTTCTCAGTGTTTTCTTTTACTATAAATTCGAATGTTACAACAGAATATAAATTACAGTAAAATAAGGTTGGCAAACAGGATCTTTTTACAAAGTATGTATGTTCGTTGGTAATTTTACACCTCCATCTCAGTGAAGTCCAAGGTCTAATCCTGTGTTTTTATACTTGTGTGTGTTCTTAAAAGGGTTGCTGAATTGGGGCCAAAGCTTTGCCATTGCCACCTCCCTCTGCCATGCGAATTGGGTGAGTTAGAGGGATGGGATAGCTGTGCTAAAAGTCAGTGTTAAAAAAAAAACCAAACTGAAAAAAAAACCCACAGAACATCCCCCCAGCCCCAAAAAACCCAAGAAAGTGGTTGGATCACATTTTTTTCCTAATTAAACTAAGATACTGAATCAATCCGTTTTAATCTGAATAAATTAGGAGACTGTTCGGAGAGGAATAAAATGAGATTTAGCAGGGATAAGTAGAAAGTAGCCCAGCTAGGAAATCAAAATTCCAAACTGCGGGTTTGACATGACACGTCAGCTGCTCAGCATCGGCTGTGTGGGAAATGGCTGAGGCATAATCGGGGTTGAGAAATTAAGGTGGGACACTCTGTGCCATGTCTTAGTCAAAAAGGTAAATGCAGTCATGGGAGGCATAAACATGCATGTTGCATCCGAGTCCTTTTTTTTTTCCTGTTCTACTTTATGCAGAACCAGTTAAACCACATTGAGTGTGATGTACAATTGGCCACTCTCTTGCAGAAAGGATAAAGGGAAGCTGGAGCAAATATAGAGGAGAGCAGCTAGGATGATAAAGGAATTGGAGGGAATAGGCTATGAAGACAGATTAAAGGGAATTAAAGATCTACACCCTGGAAAAATAGAGGCTCTAGGAGGATATGATTATGGTATCTAAGTACATGAAGTGATGCTACAAAGAAGAAGAAGGAAAAAATTGTTCTCATTAGTTAGCAGTGCTGGAATTTAAAATCCAGCGTTTCAAATCGTGTGTGTCTGGGTATATTTGATGTACTTTTCACCACAGTACCTAGGCACAAGGTTGAAATAAAAAAATAAGTTTTAAATCATAGAGAAACTCGTTAATTCAAATGCAGGAGTGGAATTTGTACCGGAGATAAGTGATGGATTTTTTGCAATGGGCATTTCTTTTAAATGCTCTAGAAATACATTTAATTTCTCCAAGGAAGGGATGTAGGGCAGTGACTGTTCAGGCCCTGTAGCAGTTTTCCTGCAGGGCTGGGAGAGGGGCTGCCACTGGAAGGAGAATGTGTTAGAGTGCTGGAGGGTCATAATGTTGATTAATAATCCAGACCATCAGTGGATAGATCAAAACCAGAGGATGATGCTTATAATTACCCAGTCTGGTTCTGCTCTTTGCAGTGAGAGTGGGGGTAGAAGGGAAGGGGAATGTCAGCCAGATTTTGTCTTAGTCTTGCTGCAGATTCTCCAGTGCTCTCCTTGCAGAATGGGAATTTAGGGAATAGTGCCACAAGAGGGATAAATGGGGAGCAGTGATTTGGGATGCAGAGGTGGCCTCGTGCTATAACAGCACTTCTGTTTTCCTTCTTATGCTGCAGGAGTATAAAGTTAGTGCACACCGATTAGGAGAGGATTTCAGCCTGTGGGCTGCAGTTTTAACTTGATTTGTCTTAAATTGGTGTAGTCATTTAAAATGTAATATAACCTCTTGTTACTTCCAATAGGGCTTGATGTAAAACATGAGCTGCTTCCAGTCCTAGGCCTGGATGTGGACTAAAGTGACGAAGAGGAGAAGTGCTCCTCTAAAAAGCATCCAAAATTTTGCAAGCCAGTTGTAGAAAGAACTGTCACTGACCACTCACATCAAATTCCAGCTCTCCTGCAGGCCCATGACTTTCTGTTAAGCTTTATCCAGTGATGGGGAGGCATCACCCTGCCCAGACAGCCCCGTTTAGATCACATATCTGCTTCCTGGGCTGTTTCTGAGGCTTGGACAGGAGCTTGAGTATCTAGAAGTTGGTTTTTTGGTTTTTTTTTTTAGTTATTGGTTGGGGTTTTTTTTAATTCACAGTTTAAAGAGGAAAGAGGTGCTGTGCCACCTTACTAAGAATTTGAAGAGATTTTCACCGGTGGAGCTTCACTGCAAAACACATTTTTGCATCTGTGTTCGGTTGATTCTCTCACGAAGGCAGGAACTTGCACTTGAGCACAGTTTGTACAATGATTTAATCATTACTTCTTCCGTTTCACTTTAAAATCAGTTACAGCGAGTGTTTCTGACTCAGAAAATTGTGACTTTTTCAGCAGCCTTACTCTTTCAGTGCCTTCTGATGAGCTTTAGAGCTCACCAGGCAGTCACAACTCTGGGAGAGCCGTGTTGCTTCCCAGGTGTGTGTCTCCTTCTCCTGTACAGGACCAAAATTGTGGCATTCTGCCTCAATGGCTGTGCCATTTAAATCAGAGAGAGGGGGAATGTGGTGTGAGACAGAGCCCCATGCTCCTGCCCGGGCTCTACACAGATATCAGTTTCATGGCAGCTGGCAAAGATGAGGTCACTTCCCAATGACCCTGAGGAACAAAGTAAAATTAAAAAGGCAGTTCTGCACTTTCTGAGGGTGCTGTGCTCTAGCTCCTTGCAGGAGGAAAGCAGGAGACATGGTATTGATTTTTCAACGTGCAGGTGGCTCAGGCATGTTTTGAGCTCTGTTAGAACGTGAGCAGATGCTTCATAAATGTAATAGAAAGTCAGGGATGCTTCTCTACATCACTGACTTCCCCCAGTGTTTTGGCAAAGATCATTGGCCCAAGCAGATGTGGAAGAAAGAGAGTGGAATTACGAAGTATGTCAGCATCATGAATATTTAAAATATGGTCCACTGTGTGGCAGAAGCACAGACACTGAGGCTTCTGCTTAGCTGGATTTTGTATCTACCTATGACTTCTTTGCTAGTGGGTATACAAACACAGTTCCCAGTGGTTAATAAATAGGAGTTGAATGAAACCATTTAAAGAACAGGCAGCTTTCATGCTGGGGCTTGGTCACTGCTTTCCCCAATATCCAGCATACCCATCTCACTATGGGGTGTCATATTTATTCTCCATCAGCACTTGGCTGTCTCTGGTGTCTCTGTCTCCTGTGCTCTTGTGTCCCAGAGTGTTGTTCTTCCAGGGTGCTGTAGCACAGCAGGTGTATTCCAAAAGGTGAGTGGTTGGCAGGAGTGGGCTGTGCAAGTACAGCCATCCCTGTAGGAATGGGAGGTGAAGTTGCTACCAGACCCTGTGGGGATCCTTGGGGTTATGGGGCAGTGTAGGGAGAAGAAGGAAGAGGTTAAATTTCCCCTCCTCTATCCAGCAAGCCCAGACAAGCTGTGGAAGTGCCTGTCCCTTTTCCCTTCCCCTCTGTACTGGAAACAGAGCTGGAAGCAGCACAAAATAAGTGGACACTTACACAGTTTTTAGTCTCATACATGGATTTTGTTATTCTCTTTTATGTCATTAATAAGTGACTTATGCAAGACATTTCATTTGCCAGAGTGTTCTTTGCTGTAGTTCAATGTAATAATGCATCACTATTGCATTATTTGCATGTAATTCTATTGTATTAACTACTTTTTATGCAGGTACCTTATGAAGAGAAAGAAACCCCACGTTGTCTTGAATTTACGTCATTTATTCCTTCAGTACTTTGAAAATTATGTCTTGTTATAAAATGATTTCCACTAACTAGTGTTGCATCACCAGTACCCGACCATGAATATGCATTCCTGGGAAGGAGAGAGTGACAGAAACAAACACCTACTCTAATGTGTCATTAGAAATCAAACAGACCTAAAACTTGCTTCTGCTTGCCAATGCTATGATCTTCTAAAAGTCTGTCTCCGAGACCAAGGATGCCTCCAGATTACAGAAGCTGTGCTTGCATGCAAAAATCAGTGAACAATTTCAGATTATAGGTTTGCATCGTGCTCACAAAGCTGTTTATTTATGTACTGGGTTAAAATCATCTTTTTCCACCTCTGTTTGCCCAAACAAAGTGAGTACTTAGATCAGTTCAGCAGAGTTCTCCATTCATTTCCACTGGCTGTATCCTTTGTGCGTTACATCCGCCTCTGTATAAACCTGCTCTTTGTTTTGTTTTGAGGTGCTTCTTCAGGCTCTGTCAGGGAACAAGTGGCAATCTATAATATCTTCAAAAGTGGGATGGATAAAATAGCAGTAATCTGATACTGACACATAAAGGTCACCGAAAGGCATGGCTGAAATCCCCCCAGGCAGGATGGGAGTTGCTGCCTTCGGAATGGCACAGTGCCTGCAGAGAGGGCTGGCGTTTGTCTTGCAGGAGTGAGGGTTTTTTTTTTCTCTTTGAAATGTCTTATTTTTGGTAAGTTGAAGTAGTTCCTCTTCTTGGTTGAATGGCAGTGGAAGCTCTGCGTAGGTGTTAAGCGTGTTACGCGTGGCATCGAGTTAGCAAAGTGACCTTTTAAGTTCCCATTTACAGTCAGCACCAGCCTTTATGGTTATTGACAGCACGAGCCTTTGACATCCTGAGCATCATTTAGAGTTTGATACTGTCTTGGTCATTCCATCATTTTCTTTGGACACAATACCAGGGTGTCACGTCCTGCATAGTTTGTCTTGTCTTGTGCAAGTTCCCTGGAAAGAAAAGAGATTTGCACTTGGATTTAAAAAATAAATACAAATCTCGGTAGGGCTCTTTCCGTTGACTTGGCCATGGCCTTTAGGCTCTCACAGAGAAACTTTAAAAATCCCTGCTGGGGGTTTAAGCCATGTGACTCCTGTTGATATTATAATGAGATTTACAGTGCTTAAACCCCATGGGGGACTGACTCCTTACTTGGCCATCACAAGTCCCAGTGTATGGGTAACATGCACTGGGCAGATTCATACACTGCTTCACTGTTTTTTTCTTTTTTTTCCTTTTTTTGTTCTTCCAAACACACTGAAATCATAACTCTCATATGTAGTCTTTATGGACTTAAATGGAGTGTTAACATGAAAGCCCACTGTCTCACCCTTTGCTGTATCCAGGTATAGAAACAGATGATAAACCCCATTATTTTCTGAATTTTCAGATGTATATAGAGGATGTTTGACCATATGCCTCTTTGGCTTGGGTGCATGGTGTACTTTAGCCATTCTGCCTCTTCCTTAGCTGAGGAAATGTGTGGTTTAGCATTTTTTAAATTTCCTTGCAAATAATGCATCGGTTTCTTAGTTCTTCTAAAAACTTTACCGAGATTCTCCTCACTTGAACATTTTTTAAAAGACTGATTCAGCTAAACCAGTGTAGTATTTGTATATAGAGAAGGCCTTTGTAAGGCTCTTCATCTACTGTTGTCTTTTTTAGGAAATTACCTTGCACATATATATATTTATGCTTGAAGGGCTATTTGTAAACAGCCAAAAATTATATTAATGAAATAATTAATTAGATTCATGTAAAACTCATAATTCCTTTTCTAGTCAGTACTTTTAAAATTATTTTTTCAATGTAAAATAATTTTTAAAAACACCTTCAGTAATCTTCAGATTCTCATTGATCTTAAAGTCAAAAGTGGCATAATCTGGGCAGGAATTTCTCTTCCAACTAGTTTGTGTTTGGGATGACATCTCAGGAGTGTATTTACAGGGATCTGGCTACCCAGTGCATGTGAAATAATACAAGAACACAATTTTGTCAGAGTGCACAGACAGGTAATATTAGAGAAGAAAAACAAACAGGATTTCCAGGTGTGTGTAAAAGTAAAATAACAAAAAGTAGGCATTTATCCATAACGTTACCTGTAATCCAGCATGAAGTAAGTCATCAAAGCCACACCTAGATGCCTGTATGTGTTCATATCCTTTGTGTATGTTTGAAGTCCATAATACAGCACAGACATACTGTAGCAAAAAGATTTGCCATGAAAAATACATACATGTGTGAGCATAAAATAGAGATTTCAATATTATTTTGACATTTTTATTTTAAAGTCATCTAAGGTTATGGAGATTGTTGCAAAGAATAATTCCTTTCCTTAGGAAGTTTCCATGCAGAAGTCGAATAAAGAAGATATTTTAGAATATGGTTCATCAGTGAGTGCAACAGATACATTTCCCTGAGCACCACATGGCCTGGATCAAAGACTCTCATGACTTGGATCAGTGCAGCCAAATCATTACGTATTGATTGGAATCCCGCTGAAGGATTAACCCCTTAGTGCTCGTATGAATTTTTTGATTTAACCCTGGGTTCAGTAGTTAGGAGGCTCCGTGACGTTCCTGCCCAATCTTAGGCGAGGTTAATAGTCCCCCCTAACCCCTCGTGCTGAGGAATCCTTTGATTGCATGCCCCTTCTTCTTTATGGTGAATTTTGCATTTGAAAATACATCCCAAATCTTTTTTCTTGGGATGTAAGGGGGCTGTATTTGTGCAGTGAAACAGCCTGTAAGAAGAAGGAAAAAAAAACAACCAGAAAAAACCCCAACCCAGTAAATAAATAACATGGTGGGAAAGCCAAGGCTGCAAATTTGATGCTTTTCCTTTCTGTAGCCACGAGGAAAGCCTCAGGTCCAGCTGTGTTGTGGTGTAATGGGACACTGCTGTATGGAGATGACTTCTCGATGAAGTTGAGTTGTAAATATGCAATGTTCATAAATTTTTTAGCAAAATATCAAGCAGGATATTAAGCAGGTCTGTCAAATGATTTCTCCCCCGTCCATGTTAATTTAAATTCTCTACAAACCTCTTAATTAATGAATGAAATGTAGGAGGATAGCTAAGTAAGAATGACACATGTTTCACACTGCAAATGGCATTTAATTCTGTTTTGAAAAACCATGGGCAAGAATCAGGCGGGTACCGTGAGATGTTGGGGATGCTTCAGGATGTGGTGGTTGCTGCTCTTCAGGAGTCTTTGTGAGGATGAATTGTTGCAGCACCTTCAGTTTACAGCACTTGTTGTCTGTTCTCTTTCTCCCCTGCAGTTTACCCCACGAGGAGCACTCGCACAGCCACCCGCTGTACGGACACGGCGTATGCAAATGGCCGGGCTGTGAAGCAGTGTGTGAAGACTTCCAGTCCTTCCTAAAGTAAGGATGGTTTTTTTGGCGCTTGCATTGTACAGAAAGCATGCCCTGAAATTCTGTGTGCTGTCACTCACCCTGGGCCTGATGCAAAGCCCATTGAAGTCAACAGAGAGCTCCCTTTCACTTCAGTGGCTTTTGGATCAGGCTCAAGAACGTTTTAACAGGGGATAGTAAATTAGCCCCATGGGGAAATTATGGTCTTGTTCAGTGTATTGCTATAAAATAGCGTTTGCAGTTCCGCAGTTTTTTTTTTCTTTATTTTATTTAAATAATTTTTAAGTTGCAGTATCGATCATGTAAATAATAAAACCTTGTTTTAACCTTGATTTCACTTTAATTTAGAAATCTAGTCTTAAATTAACTCCATAATTGAACAGAGAATTGCAGAACATCACGTGAAATTTAATTTATGTCAAATAAGTAACTAATGAACAAAGTCTACACTACTAAAAATAAACTATAATTATATTAATTGGGCCCCTGCAGTTTGCTGCAGACCTTTTCCTTGCTGCCAAAGAACACAATTTTACACGTTGCATAAACAGTGCATTATGGACTAGTGTGTGGTAGTGCGTGCATCCCGATGCAGGGAAGGTCCTCAGAGCCCTAATAGCTTACACATGGCTGCTCCACAACTAAACCATCAACCTCACCCCTGTTCCCATCACAAAAGAATTCTTTGTCTGGGTAGGACACCAGGTACACACATGCTGTGGGTGCATCCAGGTTGCTGAAGGTTTGTCCCTGATCTTGGCTCAAGTTCTGTGGCTGGTCAGTTGTAAGATCACTAAAGACCAGCCACTCAGGCAATATTTGTGATTTAATTGCACAGAGGGACAAGTTTTTCTCCCATTTAGAATAGTCATCTCGTGAATTTAGTCCACATAAGTACATGAAGTTCTTCAGGATGAATAAGTAGACTTACTCCCATAAGGTTCAGCTGTACCTGCTGTTTCTGGGGCGGTTCCCTGGATTTTAATGTGAGGGAGGGAAGGGCAAAAGCAAGCAGATGATGTTTGTTGGGTGATGTTAGATGATACAGATAGGGTTTTGCTCTCAGAACAGAATGGACCAGTTGTGGTTTCACTGGCAAAACCCTCCTGAGTTCTTAGGAGCGGCGCTGGTCCTACTATAAACATATTACAAGTGGGGAATGGTACAGTAATGAGAAGGTTCTCATTACAAGAGGATTACAAAATAAGAAGGTGCTAGTCATAAATTTCCATGAAGGGTGGCCTCATTCCTTGTAATTCATCCTGTTGTTCACTTAAGTGAAATAAATGCTAATCTTGCCATACTTGCCAGCTCATTCATATTCATATGCCATACTATAGCATTTAGACCTTTAAAACAATTCTCAATTTACTGCTGTAAGTGCAAGGGAAAGGTGCTGTGGTAGCCTTAGATAGCAGAATAAAGTGTGTGGCCACACATGGTCAGATTGTGCCACCTTTGCTTCCTGTGCTAGTCCTGTGTTCCAGGTGAGAGCAGCTGCTTTCAGGAAGATTCCATAGGAATCTTGAGTGGTCTGCTTGAGGTGGCCATGCATAGAAAACACAGCTCTTAATCACAAGCATGGGTAGAGGTAGGGCTGGTTTTTTATATGGTATTTTGGAGGTGTTTCAGTACACAGACCCAGTCCACCAGTTCACCTGGAGGAGATAATGTGCAGCAGTCAGTAATTAGGAATAACCTGCAAACTGTCACCAGCCCAGGTTGGACTTGAAGCTGCTCCATCAGTTCTAGTTTTTTCACTATCAGTCTAGCTTTTGTCTCCATTGAAAGCTTTCAACAGAAATATTTTGTGTGAGCTTTCTCAACCTAATCACCTGAATTTTCTCATCCTAATGCTGCAGTGTCCAAAGTCTTACTGTTCAGAATGATATTTAACTCAGAACAAATGCAGAAATGGATGTCCCTGAGCATTGTATTGACACTGTTAAGAAGTGAGTGTTGCTTCATAAAATACTGTAGCCTTCCATGTCTCCTGTGGAGCATCTGTCCTTAAAATTATGTTGTCATTTATCAGAATTCATTACTCAATGAAAAGATAACAGGTAGATGGTTGAAGTTTCTTTCTGATACTTGTGTAATCTGTGACACTCTTTTGATGGCCCCCTCAAGGGAAAAGCTCTTGTTTACCAAGTGAAATACAGCCTGTGTATTGAGTATTGCTTAATTTCACTTACCTTGTGAAAAGGCAAAGAGAAGTTGTATGTGGAATGAAGGCCCTGTATGCCAATAAAATGATGCTTCAGTTAAGGGAGAAAAAAGGACTCGCAGGTCTAAAACATGGTTCATTTCTTTTCCTCCTGAGGAAGAAATATCATAACTGTTGGTAAATCAAAACCAGAGATTTGACACTCTTCTGTGATCATTCTGTAGTGTTTGTTCCCAAGGTGAGTTACACCACAGGGCCCTTGATTTCAAAGATAAATACTGTACAAATAACGATCCTAGTTGTCTTTCACTCACAGCCAACAGGAGGATGCTTATCAGAACCAGCAGATACACGGGCTATTGTACGCATTTATTTCCCCGTTTCTTTTTGAAATAAGTTGCAGTTTTAGCAAGTCGTTGTGTCGTGTTTCTGTTTTGAATCCATCAGCCATTGGTTGTCATGTGATGCCGTATCAGTTGGAGCTAACTGATAGCAGCAGGGACTGCTGCTCTGCCTAATGAAACTGCAGCACCCTGCATGCTCCAGAACGCTCCCTGAGCCTAAAAACAAAAACAAGTCCAGTGTCAGGGCGGTGACCCCGTGGCCTCCGCCAGGCTGCAGGGAGCAAGGTGAGGGCTGAGGGTGCACACGTGTCTGGCCTGTTAACCAGGGCCCTCTCGCAGGCGGGAAAGGAGCAATTAGTAGCACAGAGCGACTTTCCTGCAAAATTGACTATATCCTTGATTTCATTTGCATGTGTTTAAAGACCGTGGAAGATAGGAATATATACCCCTTATGCAGCAAGTTGTTCAGGAAATCCCGGCTGGAGGGAGGGTGGTTTATTCAGCAGGGTAGGCAGGGCAAAAAATTCAGAAGACTGAATAGGGTTTTATTATTCCTCACCCCTCCCTTTTTTTTTTTCCCCCCTATAATTTGATTGTGGCTTAGACGTGCTTAATCCTGGCTGTAGCATTTTTAAATCAAATAGATTCTTTAAAAGAAAGGACATAGACCTTTGGAGAGATGTGGCAGTCCCGTGTTGCAGTGATGCTGGTAATCTGCTTCATGTGCATTTAACTTTGATGAAACGAAGGGGAGTTTATGTGAAAGAAACTACTAAGTGCACTCTGTAATGTTTTCACAAGTGTTTTTATCATGGTAACATCTTGTTTACTTTAGTTGCCTGCATAAAACTACTTGGAACATGTTAAGAAAACATTTCGAGAAAGCTTCTACAAAGAGGCTTTTGTTTAGCAGCAACTGTGAGACTGCTCGGCTCACAAAGGTGTTAACTTTCAACCCCTTAAGCACTTCCACATGAAATTCCAGCAACTATGTTTGTGGTTTTGGAAAAACAAAGTGTATATTAAAGAAACCAGGTATATGCTAATACATGTTGAAGTAGGCCGGAAATCATAAATTGTTTCAAAGGCATTAATTGCGCTCGTTTTGCATGGCAGAGCGTTCTGCACTAAAATCATCCGCACGGCGCGGACCGTTTAATCGCACAGGCAGCGAGGGCAGGGAGAGGCCGGGCTCCGGGTGGGTGTTTCGGGTTTCTGTAGGGCCGGCGGGACCCCCCCCGGCCAGGGGGAAGCTGCGGGATCGCGGCCCCGTCCCGTGCGGGGGACCCGGCCGCGCCCGCCGGCAGCCGCCGGTGCCGAGCCCGGCAGGCCTGAGGACAGGCCCGGTCCGGGGCCCGCTCCCGCCGCTTCCAGAGCCCCCGAGCCTCCCCCGGGCCGGGCTGGGGCTCGGGACCCCCGCGGCGGCGGAGGCCGGGGTGGCCCAAATCCCACAGTGCCCTCTAGTGCTCCCGGGAATGCTGCTGGAGCGGGAGAGGCACCGGGAGCGTCCCCGGGAGCAGCGGCAGCCGCGACACGGCCCCGACACGGCCCCGCTCCTGCCCCTCCGGGCAGCCGAGCAGCAGGCCAGCTCCAAATAACCCCCTGAATTCCTATTTTATTGTTTTTAAATGATTTTTAAAAATTATTTTAATTTGTATTATTTATTCCATTATTTTGTTATTTTTCCTATTATTTTAATTCTTATCATGCATTTTATCGTGTATGTATTAACAGTCATTAACAATTGTCATTAGGTCATTATTTATTCTCACATTTTTATTTAATTCAGTATTGTAACTTTATTCAGTATTGTAACTTTATTTCTATTTTATTTTCATACATGCTTTACACACACGCACACATATATATATTAAATACTTCTGCTGATGAGATATATGTAGCGAGGTCCATCGCCTTGCATTATCCCCTTTTTTCCTCTCTTAAAGGTGCACTTAGTTTATGTTTCCCATTATAATTTCCGGTGTGTAATCAGAAAGCATTCCTTAAAAGACAGGGATCATCTTTGTTTCATACTTTTATTGACACTGTCTACCATATTACTGCGATGTCTAAATGGTAAAATTTATTATTAGCAATAGTGTCACAAAAGTCTGAGACAGCGATTTTCCTTTCAATAAAAGTAGTTAAAAACCTTTTAGAAAATCCATAATTTTGATTGCTGGTACTTCATAAATGTATAACTGGTACTTTTTAGCTGTCTCTTTAGGGAAAAATGAGTTTTATCACCTGCAGTACCTGGGTTAATGAAATTGTGTGTTGGAATTTAGCCAGAATGAAAGATGAGATCATTTGGTGGCACTAATATTGGCAACAGGTCTCATAAAAAGGTTCGACTCTTTTTAGAGAATTATCATTAGGGCTTTTTCTTTTTTTGAGCATGGGGGAGAGATTCGAGTTATTTGTCATTTTTGAAGTTTCTGTGGTTCAAAGATTTTTGTCTGCTGTAATATCCCAAACCCATAGACCTAAAAGCCTTCGCCAAGGCCAAGAGAAACACAACAGTGTCCATCAGTGCCTAGTAAAGGAATTTACTTGCTTCAGATTTCAGCTCCAGTTCCTGTTTCAGCCCTTTAAAAATCACGACTCTCAGCTCAAATTTGAAATAACGCTGCTTCTTTCTCATGGTCCTCTGTGTTTGATTGTTTGTGGATATTAGCTGTCCAGGAAATCCCATACTTAGAGATATAAATCCAAAATGATCTTGTTTTTCCGCAGCCAGCCCAGGATGTATTAGACAGTTATGATGATTTGTTAATTTTTGCGACCTGTATTTATTTTATGTGTGCTGTGTGCTTTTAAAGGAGGGAATCAGCTGTCGAAATAGGCTACTTTTGTCAAAAGGGAGGCTCTTGACTCCTGCCTTTTAAGCCTTTGCTTTCTTTACTTTTGGAGGATTCTGTGTGTGCACCTCCATATGGTGGTAAACAAGGGCTGCATTGTGCCCTGACATATAAGCTTAAACCCAACCCTGTTATTGAAGAATCTTTTGAGATGTGTGAGCTGGGATTCTTGAAGGGCTGTCAGCCTTGGGTGTCGGTTTGAAATGTGCCTTGAATGTATAACTCTGCTTTCATTTTAATAGTGCAATATTTTTTTTTCTAATGTAATATTAATCGTCACCCATTTGTAGTGAAATTTTTTCCTCGTGTCTCAATGGAAAATAATTAGACTAAGTGTATCAAGGAAGAGAAGGTTAAAAAGAAAACTGGATAGAGATATCCTGAAAACAA
>NC_080604.1:18370001-18452501 GCF_027887145.1 Ammospiza caudacuta | reverse complement strand
AAATATCAGAGTCATGCAGAAAATGTTATGAGAAATGGTCTGTTATTTTAACAAGTTTCTTGGGAATTAGGAAAAGAAAAATAAAAATCTACAGTCTTCCTGGTAAACTGAGAAATGAGATAATCTTTCACCAAGGTGCAGTAATATTGAGGCTGAAGGTAAATCTAGATTCTTCAGTTACAGTCAGCTTGAAAAGCATTCATCCTTCTCTCCCACACTCCCTGGGAATGGAACTACAGGAGGATGCCCTGTGTTGGACAGGAACAGGACAGAGGCTTGGTTCCCACCTCTCCCTAAGCCCATGCCAATATTGTTGAAAGGTTTATCAGCAGGGCATTCTGCTAATTGCTCTAAATGAGTTATAGTTACAGCTTCACATCCATTTAGTGCTGCCAATGCTCAGAGTCATTGCAAAGGAAGGCAGCATAAGGTCCACAAGACAAGACCATAATTTCAAAGTGGTGTGAGACCAGAAAGTTCTGGATTTAACAGTTATATAAGCAGCGTAGGTAGGATGAACTGGAGGCCTAAATTAGGTGGGAGTGTTGATAACAGAGCCATGCCATCTCTGCTTGGCCAGCAAGGACAGGTGCAGGAGGAGGGTGATCCAGCTTCTGAAATTTACCTGCAGCTTCCCTCTTCTCCTCTCCTTTCATCCTGTATCACTCCTCTGATAGTTCAGAAAAGCCCCTAATCATGTGGAAGCATTTGCCCTCCAGTCCCTATTTTGCCTGGCTGTGGCCTGTTTTTGCACAGAACCATAACAGGACAGGAATGTGGTACCTAGCAGTGGGGTGCCCAGTGACATGGTCTGAGGAGCACTGAGCTGACCTCAGGCTGTGGAGCAGTTAGCAGCAGAGTGATGACAGCCCCTCTGCAGACTGAGTTGTGTGAGTTAGATAGAAAAGGGACCCACAGCTTTTGCCCCTGACCCGCAGCACTGGTGAGCACCTTTGCCTTACAGTGCAGCTGGGAATTACCAGCTTCAGGGTCCAGCACCAGATCTACATGGGCAAGATCTACATTTCCCACCATCTAGTGCATGTACAGCTCCATCAAAACAAATTCATTTCACCTGAGGGATATACTTCAGGTTTTGAGTGTGATGGACCCAAATGCTATCCTTTTGTTCTTGTTGATTATGCTGTTATTTTACTCATTATGGTTTTATCAGCGTTAGAGAAAAGTGAATAATCTTCTTCTAAAGTATATTTTAATCAACATTTTGGAAAGAAACAGGTCAAATCTGTTTTGTGTTTGATTGCAAATAGTCCTTAGCAGAAATCTTGACGTTTGGTCTTAGCATTTCCATCACAAACATACTTCAAAAATCACAGGCAAGGTAGAAATCTTCTCACATTTTGCTTTGTTTAAACCATCTTGACAAGATCATTTTTTGCCATTATAAATAGTGAAGATTGTGCTGCTGAAAAGAAACACAAACGCAGGAACATACCCCTGTCCTTAGCTAGCTGTTAGCTGGAATAGGATATCCATTTTGCTACCTTTGAGTGGGAAAACATTTCAGGATAGCAACAGGGCTGTGATAAGTCTAGAGAAGTGTCTCCTGAAGGAAGAAAATTAAGGCAGCTGGCCATTTTCAGTGCAATGAGAATGCTGCTTGGGTCTGTTTTCCTGCAGCATCCATTGACACTCTTGAAAAGTGGATTCTAAACCTTTCTAGTGCACAGGCCAAGCAGGCATGGAATGGGAGGGCTGTGTTTTGGCTGCCTCTTGCACTGCCTGTGACTGGCTTCCTTCTCCTTTGTCCTTGGTCTGTCCAAAATCCTGCTGCTGAAGTGCTCTCCTATTCCTGTTGAATGCCCCCACTGGGTTTTCATTTTCCCATTCCTGATTCTTGTCTTTTTTTTGTCTGGTTTTCCTCCGTACAATTTCTTCATCACCTGTGTTTCTAATGCCTTTCCTCTTGCTCCATGGTCACTGCCTTGTCTGAAGCCACGTGTGGCCTCTGCTTTCTGTGCTTCCCTCTCCTGCCTTTCCTGCTGGTATAGTTTTAGAATTTAACCTCTCCAGGGCAAGCTGTGTGTCTTGGTGTCCACATTTGCAGGGCTTGTACCTTCCTCTGGATGTATTTTTGGTGGAACCATAGTTAGGCACTCACATTGTACATCCAGAGGTGAAGGAAATCTCACAAAATGAGGTTTATCATGGAGAACTGGATGGCTGTCTGAAAACTCCCACCATGCAGAGCTTTCCAAATGGGTGTAGGAAGAAAGAAGGAAGCTTCAGATGGTACTGTGTTGTGTTCCTCAGGCCCATGTACAGAGCAGATTCTTCCCTCCATGTGAGAACTGTCCTTGCCCAACAACATTATCAGTAGATCAAGAGCATTTTCCTGCCTGTTGACTATTAATTCCTATTTCTGGACCATCTACACTCCAGTCATTGCCACCAGTGAGAATTTGCTTCCACCAGTGGCTGAGCAATCCCCCATGGCTTCTTTTGTTTGACCCCACTGACCAGAGGGGCTACTAGTGACACTCTAGCTTTATATCACTACTGCTTCCTGACCTAAGGGAAAAACAGTTTAAAGAAATTCTTCAGATTTTTTTACTTCTCTTCAGCGCTTTGAAACCGAGAGACCTCTATTTTTCATAATTTAAACTCCTGCCTAACTGGGTGAGTGTTTGAATTCCTAGACTATGACAAAATGCTAGCGTGTGTCTGCCTGAAATGTCGAGAGGATCTTTAATAACCTCCATCCACCAGATTCGGCGTTAAAAGCATTGCTGAGACGATGAGTGGAAACACTACAAACAAGGACCTGGCAGTGGGAGGGAGGTGCCCCTCTCCTTTTCCCTCTCCCTTTTCCCTCTCCGTCACCGTGGGGGCCGGAGGAGGCACGGCAGGGTGTGCCCTGTGCTGCCCGGGTGCCATCCCCTCCAGCCGCCGCGCCGGGGCTGACAGGAAGCTCTCAGGTGCCTGCCTTCTATTTATTTTGGCTATGAGATGTTGTTTCTTCTGCAGTAGCCTGCAGACCAAAATTTAATGCACAGATGACCCCGCCAAGCAGCCCGTGTGTGCCCGGAGACTGCTAGGAATGAGGGATTGCACAACAGAGCTGCGCCGAGAGCACAGCTATTTCTTGGCTTAATTTGTTTTGTATGAAGCACAGCAGCTGAGGGTGAGCCCTCTCCTTTCTCTGGAGAGGTTCTCAGAGGACTCTCAGAGGGAGAAGTTCCTGCTGCAGCACTGAGATAAGAGCCTGTCGCTGCCCTCAGCTCTCCTGTGAAGTGTCCAGCTCAGATCAGGATGAGATTGCAGGAGATCTGCCGTAGGTGTCAGGTTTTCTCTCTTGCCATTGAGGTTTTTGACCAAAACAAGAGGAGCCATTTGAAAAGTGTAGTGACACCATTTTCCCCTTTATTTCATTCCTATCTTGGAAACTTCAGTGCCAAGCTTTATCCCATCATGGCACAATCTCAAACCCCTCGCCTTGCAAAGAGCAGGACAACCTTGGCCATAAGGCTGTGAGTGGAGATTTATGATCAACTCTCCTTTTATATACACTTAGCCCCACTTTACTGCTACAAACAGATGATGGTGATAAGGTGGGCAGGTTGTTTTAAGTTTTGCTGGAATGTGAGCACAGTTCTCCTTTTGGCCCCAGGAATCTGGCTTGTCTAATGCCAAAACTAAGCTCTGCAAAAACTGGCATTTGTAAGAACCCGATTCAGGTCATCTTGGAAGCAGCAACCTTTATGTTCAGCATGCAGATTAACAACACCCCTTTTTCATTAGTATTCTTAATAACTTTCCACTACAATTTTTTTTTTTTGAAGAGCAGCTGGAAAAAAGTCCCATTCACACATTGAAGAAAAATTCCTTGTTTCCAAAAATATTGAAATTTAGTGTCTGTCCAGTGCATTGAAGTGCTTTGGGAAGCTGACCAGGCTATGGATGCATACCAGTGATCCAGAGATTCCAGCTGTGTGGGTCTCAGCCATAAAATACAAGAGACATTGAGATCAGGGGCTTTACCCCAACTCTTGGGCCTGAAGTGGCTGATGTGACAGGATGACAACATGAGTCCTGTGGCATTGGGTGCTCAGGGATGAGTGGTTTGGGGTGATTACTGCTGCTTTCAGCCTTTCCCACCCCACTGCCCTCAGCCACAGGGATGCTGGCAGCTCCCACAGCAGGTCCTGCCCCATGCTCAGGGTGGCCCTGCTCAGGTGCCCAGCCTTGCTTCCCACTGAGGACTCTGCCACCTTCTCAAGTCAAACCAAGGTGCTTCTGGACCCAAGGCTGCCTGCAGAGCCCTGTGGAGGTGCCTCATGTGGTTAACCACCCCAGCTGCGCTCGTTGCATGTGCCACAATGCCTGTGGTTGACGCAAAGCCACAGCCCATCTGTGCCGCTTGTTCTGTGCTCCGAGAGAAGGAAACGCATCCTAGACCCACTGCCTTGCTTTCCTTGTGCTGAGCCTCCCGAGCTGGAGTGGGGCTGGTTAATAAACATGATTCACTGTTGTCTTTTAGCTGTCAAGGCTGGAGTGAAGCTCTTGGTGCCAGCAGGTCTAGCTCTTCTCATTCGAGGGCTAATGCATTTTGCTTTGGGAAATGGTGACACCCAGCACCACACATTGGCTTTACCTCACGAATAGCCCATATACAATTTCCAAACTACTCAGCAATAAAACTCTTCTGTCTCATGCCTCGGTGCCAGCTGTTTAATTAGGAATAAGCAGAGGCTGGGTTTTATTTGTACGACTAACAGAGGATATTTTTTTCTTTCTCTCCCCTTCCAGCTTGCAAAAGATAAAGAGCGCCTGCAAGCCATGATGACACACCTGCATGTGAAGTCAACTGAACCAAAAGCCACCCCTCAGCCCGTAAGTACTGAGCTGTGCTGAAAGCAAAAACCAAACCTCACAACAAACCCCTCTTTCCTGTTCCCCACTGGAGCCCACCCTGTGGAGCCTGGCCCATTTCAGAGCCGGGTGTGGGGAGGAGATGGGAAGTGCAGTCAGGTTTTGTCATGCCCCTCTCCTTCAGGGAGTTTCAGAATCCAGTTTGGTTCCAAAGCTGATGCATTGGGCCTTTTTCTGGCCTCATGTTAGTCACTTTGCATCAATCTGACTTGGATGAAATCTTAGGAAGTGTTAGGAAGGAGTTGTAATTAAATTATATGTAGTATATTTATTTTGCTTTCTCCCAGTCTGACAGACATTTACTGTAGAAGTGACTCTAACTGCACGTTCTGATGATAATCACGGTTACCCGGTATCGGGTTTTATACTGTTGAAACTGAGAAGGGAAACCTCCTCTACCCCAGGTTGCTTTTTGAAGAAGGGGGAGTAGGGGAAGCAAGTGGCTTTGCAGCCCAAGAAAACTCCTGGTTACCCTCAAACCCAGGAAAATCCCTCATCTCCTTCCCTGACTGTAATGACTCTTCTTCAGCTGTTGTTTTCTATCAGCCTCTTAATGCTGAAAGTGTTCCTGGGAGCTTCCAATGATTATTCAAAATGGAGAGAGTGCTTTGCTTCTTGATTTTAAGATTTGTAAGATTTAAAGGTACACTGGCTTTATTTGATTTTGCTTTGAGTCATTGTGTGAAAATTAATTGAGCGTTGACAATCTATAGTTAGTACCAGCAATTTTAATCAATATGCAATGATGCAGCATAATGACAAAGTATTGGTTTATCTGTTTTGACTGATTTTTTTTCTATAAATAAAGCAAACACACACCCATATATGTGTGATTTATGGTGATAGAAATAAAAAGGAGTCAGACTATTAACCCAGCAAATATGGTAGCCTGCCAAGATGCAGTTGGTAGACAAAATTAATGTCTGAAACAGAACACATTACAGAGATAGAGAACATAAAATCATTAAACACTTCGTGCACACATTTTTACTAGAAAAGGATTTCTCAGTTTCCATGTAGTTGGAAATAAATGGCTGCAGAAGTGCATAGGGAGGCTACTAGATAGAAAATTGCAGGCTATTGAGTAACACTGGAGTAGATGTCATAGTCAGTGGGAGACTTCCTTGCCTTTTTGTAGAGAGTTGAGTGGTAGGTACAAACCCTTCCATTTAAGCTGTTGAGATGCCTAAAATTGCTTGGTCTGGTGGACACCAGCCCTCTAGAGTAGAAACTACTGGCAGTGTCTATAAAAATAGCATTCTTCTATTTCCTCACATCCATCCCAGCCCGAATGCAAATGCTTCAGCGCATTGTTGGCAAAGTGTGTAGACCCAACAGAACGGGGAGGAGGTTTGGTTTCTATAGCTCTTACTGGATTAAAAATTAAAACAGCGGAATAATCTGGGAGTCTCAAAGCACTCTGCCTTGAGGCCTTTCATAACAGCAGTGCCCCTCAGGAGGAAGGATTACAAACTGAAGGGAGGAAATCATCAGAAGGCGAGCGGTGTTTGGCAGGGCTGCTGGTGATCGATGCTGGGCCGCTGAGGGCAGGGAGCTCTGGAGGGTCTTGTAGGCTGCAGAGATACCAGGGTGTCTCCATGAAGATTAGTGTTAACAGCTAATAAACAGGGAAAAGCACAGGAGAAAAACCTGTGAACGCAGGGGGAAAAGGGCTGTCTTGATTAGTATTAAAAATGTTTTACATTCTGGAAAATTATAGCTTTGTTGGGGACCTCCTACTAAATTTATTTTTAACTGCTCTATTGAAAATTCTGTACCACTAGTCAACATTATCTCTCAGTTGCTCAGCACAGTGTTTCTTTATTAAAAGAAATAGGCATGAATATTTTTGACTGAAAAATTAATAGCTTTTGAATTCATACACAGCAGGTTTTCTTTTGCAAAGAAGTCCAATATCGCTGCACAGCACTTCTATAACCATTTATTTAGAGTCCAAGTCAAACCTTTGACAGCTAGAGCAGTGTTACAAGCCAACATAAAGAACTCCAAGATGTAAACCAACAATAGGCAGTCTGTGTGAGGTTTGCCATTGTCAAATACATAGATTGTTTGGATTAGTTTATGTAAATGTACTGTTGTATTACCCTTTGGAAAAAAAAAGATCACATTTGTGTATGAAAAGTGGTTTCGTTCACAGGCAGCATTATAAATTCCTTATCCTTTAACTTACATGTTAGAAGTAAAAATTGGTGCCTGACAGGCCTATATTGTGTGGCACTCTGTTGTTGGATTGAAACTGCCTTCTTTTCATTTATTGAAATATAGAAAAATTTATTATAGATACCATCTGATAAATCAGAAATTATTAAAATATGTATAGGTGAAGCATTTGAAAATTAATTATAAAATGTAGAAGTATAGTGTTTTGCATAAATTGTGCTGTCCTAGTGAAAAAAATACACAGACATTGCATAGACTCTGCTAGACCCTTGTCCTTTCAACTCAGCGGGATAGGACTTTGGTAAAAAGATCTGATGACCATTATTGCACTGCAAAGTAGTCTTTACATCCAGTAATTAATTTTTTTTTTCTGCCAACGTAACTAATGCAAGGTGTGTGTTAGAACTAATATATTACAGTACTTGGTGATTTTAAAGGAAAAAGCGTCTGCAAATCCAAACATAGCAGTGAGTTTGGATTTAAAATTACAGCCTTTTCATGGCTGAGAAAATGTTTTTATTCTGCTTAAAGGATCTTGATGCTTGTTTTAAACTATTTTGTTACTGGCAGGTAAGAAGGTACATGAGCATCTCTGTTAACTATGTGCCATTTGTAATCCACACTGACCACTTGTGCCATCTTTGCCTTCTGGGCTTCAGACAGTAGTTGAGTGTGTGGTGTTGGACCAGTCTGGACCAGTTGGACCACAGCCAAGTTCTTGAGGGTTGTGCATCAATTCAAAACTCACTCAGCTCTGGGGAAGGGTTGCTTGTCTGATTTATCCATGTCCTTCCATCCCATCCCCAGCTTTGGGTGTCTTTAGCTCTTTGCAGTAATTTTGAGCTTGGCAGGGGTGGTGGAGTGGCCCCTGTATTTCAGCCCACCAAGAAATCTGCTCAGTAAAGCTCTCTAGTCCTACTAAAGTCGATGAGATTTAAGCACATTCCTGTGTGGCGTAGTGGTGGTGGCCCAAATCATTGGCAGACTGTGTGGGCAGGGAGGTGCTCTCAGTGTCTGGTGCTGCTCCCCAGGGGCTGCTGGGCAGCCAGGAGGGGGTCTGGGGTGCAGGGGAACATCCCAGGAACTGGGGCAGTGCTCAGGATCCCCTTTAAAAACACCCAGTTTTATAATGAAAATCCCCAACAGCAGCAGTTCAAAAGAAAGCGGAGCTATCTCAGAGCTCAGCACTTGAAACAGGCAGTGCTGTCCCATCCGTGCTACACGTGTTGTTTCAGTGAGACTGAGGGCCTGAGTAAAGTGAGAACAAGGCCATGAGACAGAATAGGCTGTGACGTGTTTTAGTAAGGTGAACTTTTTTTCAAGGTAAAAAAACAAAACCACAACACAAAAGGCGGAACAGCGATTTCTCAAGAACTGTCATCCTGGTTTTGCTATTAAGGTACCCCCCCGACTCGCTGTTGTCATCGGTGTTAGCCATCAGCATAATAGCTTCAAATGGAAATGTGCTTTCTTCTGGGAGGATTAACTTGTGTTGAAGTTCATAGGAAGGGAAGGAGAAGGAAAAAGCATCAACCAACAAGTAATTCTTCATACTAGGTGCTATAGCTATCTTTTAAAAATAGACAGAAAACTTTTAAAGGCCCTTCTGGCACTTTAAATAAGATGCACTGTTAGATATCCCTTCTTTAATGCATTTTTTTTTACCATAACCATAGCAGTTATGATTGTTTTGAAATACTGTTTTTAGCAACTGTAATAACAAAGCAGTAAAAAAAAAAGTCTTTTAACTGTTGAGGTAATGACTGAGCATTTTAGCTGCTGTAGCCATACTTTATAGTTTGAAAAAATAACGATATGCAGCAATAAAGAGAGATTCTCAAGCACAACAAAAGCTGTTTTTATGTACTGGTTTTCATTAAGTCTCACTCCTCAGCTTCAGTTTCCTTAGTATTCCTGCCAATAACAACACCTGCTAAGTGATTGCTGCCTGCCAGGCTCTGCATCCAATACACACTGATGTGTCCAGGCTGAAACAGGGAGAGGAAGACACAGCAATGAACAAAGTTTTAGGCCCAGTATTCACTTTCTCTCTCTCACCCTCAATGTCAAGAAAAGGAGTTTCTTCTTCAAAGTATTTCAGTCCCAGGAGTTCAGTGCAGATAAGTCCCCAGCCCCAGCTGGGCCCAGAGCAGCAGCACCCATTGCAGGAAATCACTGGGTTTGGCCTCACTGTGACCCTTAGAAACTTTGTTTCCCCTTTTTTAGAAGAGTTTCAGTGCTATTTCATGTGCAGCCACTATTGTCATGTAAAATATTTACACAAAATGAAATCAGACTTAGATCTAGTAGGAGAGCCACTAACTGGAAAGCTGGTTTTTTAAACTGGGTAATAGCATGGGTTACCTCTGCCTTGTTTATATCTAAAGAAAAAAAGCAAATTACTCTGTTTTCACTTTTAATAGGGAGACATGACTATTTCTTGAAAGGGAAGGTTAATAATAAAGTCCTCAGAAGCATATTGAGTGCTGAAATAGTTATGGCAGTTATGAATGACCAAGTCAAATCAGTGTGAGGAAATATTCTAGAAAACCAAAACTGAACAAAGCTATCAAAAAAGTTGAGAGATTGAATTTGCAGAATTTTAGGACTTAACAAGTGTTGTGAGATTTGGTGTGATTTCTGTTAGGTTTTTTGGTGGTTTTTTTAATTATTATTTTTGGGTTTGGTTGTTTTTTAAAGGCTGGAGGAAATCCTCCCCCCATTCCCAGGACAAACATTACAAAAACATTTTAACTCCTTGGTGCAGGGGTGAACTCTGAGTGCCCACATTGCTGCAGTGCAAGAGTTCTTGCTTGTTGAAGTGCTCACTCTGTGGCTTGGGTTCCCTCCCCTCTGCCAGCAGTGATACTCATCCAAAAATTACGGTATGTGGGAAACAGCCTGTGTACAAAATACCGATGCGAGCAACTTTTCTAATCATAGTAACTTGTTTTTAAATAGCAAATGCAAACAGGCAGAAACCATGTAGAGTTTCCATCAGGAAAAGAAACCCTCCCAGCCCAGTCCCTCCCTGATCTTTGCCCTGCACAGTCATCCACAGCCGCTTCCACGTTTCTAATTGACGCCAATATTAAGATTTAATAGTTTACCATTCAGATTAATAATTCAAGATGGCAACAAAACCAACACCATTCATAATTTGTTATTCTGCTCTAATTCACAACCGATTTTTCAGCCTTGGCGCTATCGACGCAACAAAGGAAGCGGCAGCGAAAGGCTGTGGAGGGAGTGCAGCCCTCTCCTCCCTCACCCTGGCTTGGGTTTGGGGAACCCAGCTGGAAGAGGAGAGTGTCATCAAATAAAACACGGAAAACGGAAAAACTTCACTAGCGATGGACAAGGTCGTGTTTCATTAACTTGTTGGTTCAGGCTCACAAATGGTCGTCGGAGGTGAAACGCGGCAGACTCGCTGCGTTCCAGCTTTTTGTTCTCTCTTTCCTCACAGACTGCAGTCATGTTTAATTTGGAAACTGGGCTCCTTTGGCAAATTAGCAATTAGAACAATTTTGTGGGAATATGTATATGTGTCATTAGGTTTCCTGCAAATTAATAGCGAGAGCAGAGGTCAGGCAGAAATTTTCCACTTGACTGCAGCTCCTCTGTTGAGATTTGGCACTTTGTTTTGGAACGGCCACAGCTGCTCAAAGCCACAGTCTTCCTTTAGGAACTGTCTTTTAATTAGTTTACCTCATAGCCATTATTACAAATATTACTGCCTCCCCTCCTTGAAATAAAATTACTGTTTCTACAAAATATTCCGGTGACATCTTGCACCACTGCACATTGATGGTGGGGTCACTTGGATGCAGCGTTTAATCATTAGATCACCTCCATAAGCATCTCCTAATTAGAGTCCTTACAATACAATTTTATCTGGTAATTAGCTGAGATTGGCTGCTTCCTCTGTAGCTTATTAGTGGCAGCCCTGCAGTGGGTGTGAATCACAGTGTCATTTGTCAAGCCTGTTAAAGCCCCCCCCTTTGCTCGTCCTCTTCTGTGTTTATTCCTCATCACTACCTATGCTGTAAAGCCTAAAGAAATTTAACTCGATTCAGATTCTTTAAGCAGGGAATGCTGACCTTTGTGGATCCTTTCTCAAGCTTCCCTAGTAGAAACAGATTAAATGTTAAGTTTTTACATGCTGAAAAAGGAAGGGGGCTCTTTTGAAATGGAGTAGTTGGGAGCCGTAATGATGAAGCAGGAGCAGTGATCTTTCCAACGGGAGGGCCCGGCTGCCGAGCCTGCACTGAGAAGGGCACTTAAAATTGATGCAGATTTCCTTGCAGTTATTGGACTGTTAAAATGTCCATTTAGAAACTGAGATAAAATACAGTAGATTTAATTTCATGGTGAGACCTGTCAGTTGCACTATTATTATCATCACTGGTCCTTTTATCATATGTAATAGATGGATAGATGGATAACAGGGAGACATTACTATATATATATGTCCCTAATCAGTGTCCTTAAATCAGGCCAGTCAATGAGCAGACTAGGTGGCACATGGTGGCAGTGCATGGCACCAGGGGTGTTTAAAACTCCAGACTGCAGGTGGTGGTTCATGCTGGAGCAGGGATCAATACCTGCATTTCACCTCCTTCACCATCCCTCTCTGTGTTCACGCTCCCTGGCTTTACCACAGAGTGTTAAATATTTCCCACTGGAGGGCAAGGGAATTTGTAAGCCCCTGCAGGGAAAGGTGTGTGTTTGCAGGTCTGCTGCTCACCACCTTCTTCCCTTGGAGCAGCAGCATCAGGGCTGTGCCAGGAGTTTGTGGCTAGGGTTTCCCTCAGCTCCTTCTCACTGTCAGGAAGGACAAGCAATCACAATTTATCTTCCTTCAGCTGAGCCCTTTCTGTGGGCGATGGGCTTTTTGTGTTGGTATCCTCTCTGTAATACTACAGCTCTTTATTTTCCACTACCTTTGTTTGGGATAAATCCTATTATTTTTTAAAAGAAAATTATTTGTGGCTATTAACTCATATGAGGAATGCTAATAGGAGTTTTCTTATCTGGTTACTTTCATACAAGGAAAATTAATACAGCGCCTTATGGATAAACATGAGATTTTGGGGGCATAGCTGCGTCGTGTGCCTTGCCTTCATCTCAGAAGGTTTAATGTCTAGCAAAGAAGGAATTTTAATCATGAACAAAAGTTGTAAAATTCTGGCCCTGTTAAATTCAGTAGGAATTTTGCTACTGACTTCAGTGGGGTCAGGATTTCACCAGTATTACTCATGAAACTGCCTAAGGGAAGGAAATGTGGAAGTAGTCAAAAAGAGCCCTTTTCTTGGTCTTCTTCTGTGATGTTGTATTTAAGGGATTGGAGTGTTTGTTTAAAATACTTCAGCAGCAGCAACCTATTGGGATGGGGCGTCATCTTTCAAAGGACGTTGTAGGGCAGAAAGAAGGGGTTGGGGAGGAATGTGGATGCTGGTTATATAAATAGGCCTGTGCATCGAAAACAGTCGGGTTGGAGCTGGGTTTGATACCCAATCCTGGAGGCAGGTGTGTTTTACAGCCTGCTGTGGCAGGCTGCCACACCAGTGGGGCCAGGCTTCGTGCAGGTAACACCAATGCCTTCCATCCTAGCAGGGAAAAACAGAGTGGTGCCACTTGTGCTGGGCTGAATGCTCACAGTATTTCATGCACTGTGATTAATTAAATTATTCCAGTGTTAACCTACTCTGGGCTTTGCTTTTAAAATGGATGAACAGAGAGGAAAAAAAAAGAAAAGCCGAAATGGTGAAGAGAGAGAGAGATTGTGTTTCTCCCTAGCATGTCCCTAGGAAAGTCTTGTCTTTTATTTTAAGCCTGATGCCTTCAATGAAATATCCAGGAAGACTGATTAGAAGCCATGCATAATGATAGCATGGAAATCAGAGAGGTGTGGGGTTTAGACTGTGAAACAATGAAACTTGAAGTAAAATATTAAAATGATCATGTACTGTGCGAGATCTTCCATTAAGATTTAGATAAAAATTCATGATCTTTAGGCAGCAGGCTATGTTGTTCTGTTTTTTAAACCTATTTGGAGATGTATGTATGTAGTTATTATCTGTTTCCATTTACTGGCTCTTAACAGAGATGTTACAGCAGCGCTTTGTGCTGAAGCTGCAGTGTCTCCTTGTAACTGAGGGACACTCCAGTACGAGGGTTCCCTCTGCAGCCCTTAACCACCCAGAAATGCTGTTTGTAACAACCCCCTCGTCCTTCCCTCCGCAGCTGAATCTGGTATCGAGCGTCACGCTGTCCAAGACCGCGTCCGAGGCGTCTCCGCAGAGTTTACCTCATACTCCCACCACCCCGACTGCGCCCATCACTCCCGTCACGCAGGGACCGTCGGTCATCACTACCACGAGCATGCACAACGTCGGGCCCATCCGGAGGCGGTACTCGGACAAGTACAACGTCCCCATCTCTTCAGGTAACGGGGTTCTGCTGCCACAGCCCCCGCCTTCCCCCACGGCCCGGCGGCGTCGGGCTGCGATGATAACAGAACAACTGCTCTTATTTAGCAGATATTGCCCAGAACCAAGAATTTTATAAGAACGCGGAAGTTAGACCACCATTCACGTACGCATCTTTAATTAGACAGGTAAGCTGAGCCAAACACACACGTCCGGATTAGGGAAAAGAGTATATCTCCCTATATGTGCTGGATTAAATAGATTTTCAAACCTATGGATGTAAGCATGCTCAAATGCTCAAACCTTTACTATAAGGGTTTTTAGAACTGCAATATATAACATAATTGCTTTTGATTAAGTATTACAATACGATGTGATTATTAGGAAATTCATTTCACACAACAGTGAAAATGAGCCTGTTTAAAGATGGCAAGTCAATTATCACAAGCTACAGTAATCTCTGATCCCTAGAATTAATCTGAGCTCTAAATAATTACTGAGCTTTAATCAGCTAGTGAAATGTTTTGCATTTCTCTTTGATTCTGCTTTATGAATGACTAATAAATTAATATTTCTGTAAGGAAACAGAAATAAAAACTCAAAACAATTAGATAATTCCATTTTGAATTTTGCCATTGAACTGTTAAATACAGCCATTAATCTTAGTTCATATTGTGAAAACCCTCCTTTCGATTTCTTGCTCCAAATCTCTTCTTTTTCATTCTTCCTTTCTTCCCTTTTTTTTTTTTCGTGTCTGGCAAAGTAAAACTGTGAGCGTGTTTTGTACTGGTGTGCTGGTAACTGATCTTGCAATCGCTTTGCTCCACAAGGCCATCCTGGAATCTCCTGAAAAACAGCTAACACTAAACGAAATCTACAACTGGTTCACGCGAATGTTCGCCTACTTCCGACGCAACGCGGCGACGTGGAAGGTAAGGCTGAGCCCAGCTCCTGCCTTTGCTCTCTGCCATGTACAGAACAGACCTTGCTGATGACAGAAATTGTCCCGACGTGGGGACATGAAAAATTTAGATCGGCAGCTGTGACACGTGCCGGGTGCCTTATCTGCAGGAACAATTTGATATTTGGCAGAAAAAATTCCTCTGCCTTTGAAAACCACTAATTGAATCCCCATTACTGGCTTTTATGTTCTGTGATTATGCCATGAGTTCCTCTGTGTGGTTGCTACGAGCAGGGAAACTCAGGCTCTTCAGCCGGAACATATTAGAAAATTAAAAAAAAAAAAGAGGTAAAGTTCTCGTGTCAGTAGAAGATATACTGTTCGTCTTTTTAGCTATTCAGGTTTTAATCACAACAATTTTTTTCCCTAGGATCTATAGATCAGTGGATTTCTTTCCTCAGTCGATTGACTCTTAACTACATAAACAGCTGTTATAAACTTCCTCTCTGTTTTTTTTAATCACACAGCAGAAGCTTATTGAATTTAATGTGCAAGAAGCAAGCTCCTCAATGAGAAATGTCTTAAACAGAAAAAGACGTGGGGTTTTGCACTTTAATTTCCTTTGATTACTGTCACATATACTGTTACATGAGAGGTTTGGGAAGTTAATTTTATTCTGTATTTTGGGGTCCACTTCTCCACTTGAAATATAGCACTTTAATAGTCATATTGACTTCTGAATCCGGTGCAATCACAAATGAATGATTCAAATAACTGGATGTTGTGTTGCTGTAAAAACTGTACCCTGGTGCTTGGAATCTCTTTTAATCCAAGCAGCTCTGTTGTTCTCAGACAACTTCAAATGACCAGGTAGTATGAATAGGTCCCATACATGCTGTTCCATCAGCTCTTTCTGTTTTTACTGTCCCAGCCTGCATTTAAGATTCATTCCTTCAGCGGATGGAGCTAAAATTGGTCCTTGGAAGTTAGCTTGGTTTTTAGTGGCACGGTTTTCGTTTCATTCAGACCCCAGCACAATTTTGTATGTTTTTAACCCTGGTCTAGAAGCTCTTAAGTTCAGGAAAACTTTCTGTGATTGCTGCTTTGATTCTTCCCTGCAGTTGGAAAACATGAGCAGTGTTCAACTTTGCAGCTTCTTTACTATCCAGAAAGGAAATTAACTTTCCTTGATTTAAGATCCTTTTAGACCTGCCTGTCTTTTGCTGCTGGAGTGCTTCCAGTAGGGCTTTTCAGCAGCTGCAGGTGTGGGTGCTAAAGTAAAAATCCTATTTAGTTCCAGCAGCAAAGGGAAGCGGAGGGAGGAGTGGAAGAAGGCAGCAGGCAGTCCTGGCTGTATCTCCTGTGAGCCTAGTTTTGGGAATTAGCTTTTGGCATCCCAAAAAGCCCAGTCCCAGGAGCCAGTGCAGATACAGAAGAGCAGTAGAGAGGCTGAGCTGCAGATTCTCAGGCTTGTGGAAGGGCACTGTGTGTCCCAGGGAGTCAGTCAGGTGCCATTTGGAGACCCCTCCTTGGCCACCTTGACCTTCTGCAGGTGTCCAGGTCCTGCCTCATGTAACAGGAAAGAAAAACTTCACCCCCACATCCACCAGCACCAGCAAAATGGACAAGTGGTTGGAGTAGTGCAGGATTTTGTGCTGGAGACCGCTCAGATTTCTGCCAGCCCCCGGGAACAGCAGGGATGAAAATGCAGCTCTGGATTGGCATGACGGGAAGCCCACGGGGTGCAGAATGAGCACAAGGGGCTAATTGCAGAATCAGAATAATTTGAATATATATGTGCTGATTTGTGCTCACCTTCAGCTAATGCTTAGGGGGCATTTGGGTCACTGCTCCCCAAGTTTAGGGTCAGGGTTTGGTGTGGACAACCTTCCCTGAGCCCTATTTCAAAAACACAAAAAAGTGCAAGAATGAAGACCTTTAAAAACTGAACCTCTTTCCCAAAATGCAGTATGGCAGAGCCTGAGCAGTTATTAAAATAACAAACCCTTTAATTTACTACATTCAAGCACGTACAGGGTATTTTTTCTGCAGAAGTGGCTTGCATACAAATATTTTTAACAAGGTAAATATATAATCTTACAATAATAGCTCCTAATTTTTCTGTTAGCTGATTGCTGGTGCAGCATTGTGAACTGGTTCTGACAGGTCAGAGGCAATGTCTGTTTGCTTATATTTTTTGGAGTAATTTGCTGGCACAGAGTCACAGCCATGAGGCACAGGCTGCAGGTGTGGCTCTGACACGTTGGGGTATTGTTCACATAAAACTGTTAGATAGCAAGTATCCAGAGGCAGGGGAAACACAACAATTTTTTTCTGGCATGAGTTCCTTAAATAAGTGATCACATGGAAAATAGAAAATTAGGGCAACACTTCATGGATGTCTTGTAAATATTCAACTTCTCTGTCTCAACGTATCCAGCAAGAGCCCTGTCCCACAGTCTAAAACATCAGTTGCAAATGGACTTCAAGAGAACAAGAACAGTCTGTAAAGTATTTCTCCAACATTAAATTTATTTAAAGAAAAACACAAATATTCCTGCTCAACCCTGTCTTTAGAGACTATTTACAAACTCTGAGGACTCCCTTCACTGGGCTTTGCCGTGTGCATTTGATCAACTGCTGTATGAACCACAAGATCAGCTTTCACTGGGGGAAATAGCGTTATTATTCTTACATTTTGCTCCAGACTTGACAGTGTTCCCATTTTCACAGGAAACTGCCTGAGTTACCCAGATGTGGGCCGGCAGCCCTGTGTCGGGTTGCACCAGTGCGCACCCACCAGCAGTTGCTGAGCTGGCTGGTTTCAGCTCGTAAGGTGTGGGGCGTTTACATGTTTTTCCTCCACCTCAAAATCAGGGATTTTGCCAAAAATGTCAACAGTACTGAAATCTGGAAGAGGTGGGAGTGGGGGAAAAAAAAAAAAAAAAAAAAAAAAACATTAAAAAATAAGAGCAGAAAGAAGAAAATAAGGGCAGAAAGAAGTAGGCCTGATGGACAGGTTGACTTTCTGCTAGATTTCTTCCTTGCTGAGAGGAAAAGCATATATAAGGTTTATTGTTTCACCAGTTCAGAAGCAGATTGATGTGGAAAAGCTGAAGTGCCTGGATCAGGCACCTACCGCCAGAGGAGATATGTTTGCACTCAAGCATCTGCTGAGCAAAAGCAATTCAAACCCAGATATTCCACTCCTGCCGGGGTGGGAGTGTGGGGACTGCACTAGGCATGGCAGGGAATTGGAGGGGGAGCAGAAGACTCTTTGTGTTCTCCTCCCAGCACACACACCACCGCCTCCTGATTTACATGACAAATGCTCTGTGCTACCCTTTGTTTGCACAGTGATTTAGACATTCACTACTAGAGCTCCCTTTCCCCATCCAGACCCCATGTTCATGAAAAAAAAAAGAAGAGGATGATGTCGGAAGGAAAAAAAATTCGTCGTCTCCTGGTTGCCTAGACCCAGGCCATGTGTTTGGCTGGCTTTGTGCCTGCTAACGAGTCAACCAGATTGACTGAATCAATGGTGCCAGTGAGGATGGAGTTTGTTCGCCTGCAGATTTTCAGCAAATGGCTTCTTCTGTTTTTCCTGTTTCCCAAGCCCCTTTCAGCGGTGCTGGGAACAAGCTCCATGTACAAATTCCTATGAATTCCATGAACAATGGCTTTGTAGAATCATAGTCTTTTAGGTTGGAAAAAACCTTTAGGAATACTGGGTCCAACTGTTGTTGAAGGGTATTTGCTCAGGAACTCCTGAAGCAGGAACGAAGCATAGCACTCCATTTGAGGAGTAACAAGGCTCTCAGCACCCTGGAGCAGGGACAGAAAAGCCAAGAGCTTGCCATGCCTTAGTGAGGTGTCTCATTGTGTCTCAGCACGTTGGAGGGGTTGGCCATGCTCATCCCTCCCAGCATGGAGCTGCAGGGTGGACATCCAGGCGCTGGATGCCATGAGCACGGGTCCCTCTGGGTGATGAGCTGTGGGGATATTATCACTTTGTTTCAGAGAGCCCTCCTCATGTTTTCACTTGGCTGAGGCTCAGATCAGTCACTACAGTAGTCTGCCAGAAATAAGAGCCAACTTCCATATAAGAGCAAGCCGTGGAGGCAGGAGTTGGTGCCGGCTGGCCGGTGGGGTGCTGCCGAGCCCCCAGCCCGTGCTGTGGGTGTGGAGGGAGGTGCAGCACCTGAATCACATTAGCCCAGCTGTGGGAAACCACAGCAACACCAGCTCCTGTGCCTCACAGCTAAATCCAATTGACTGTACTTACATAAAATCTTTTCTGTTCTTTCTAACTGCTTTCTTTTCCAGGAGGGGAGAAATTTCTCTTTGCAGGGCATATATATATTTGTTTTGAAAAAGTCTAAGAAATGTTCCTCTTGTGTTCTGTATGAAATGTGCTGTATTCTACAACATGCATGCTTAAAATTGTGGCTGTTCTCAGTCACTCTGGGGATAATTGATAAGAATAATGTGAATTTTTAATCTTGGGTTTAAGCTTTCATATTTATTTTGTCTTTGCAAAATAAGATGTAAAGAGCTGGGGAAAGCGAGCGGGTGCGGGGAGGGGAAGGGGCTTAACATTGCAAAATGAGAACTGTCAAGCTGACTGTGCTGCTGCTGTTCTTGGACAATGATGAGCATTTTCTCATGGAAGGTTTTTGAATGTTTTCTCTTTTATACTTGCTGCAGAATGCAGTGCGTCATAATCTTAGTCTTCACAAGTGTTTTGTGCGAGTAGAAAACGTTAAAGGGGCAGTATGGACAGTGGATGAACTAGAGTTCCAAAAACGAAGGCCACAAAAGATCAGTGGGTATGTCCACCATGTTTGAACTTCTTAGCCTAGCTCGGATCATGCTTACAGTTTAACGTAGAGGCTTTTGGCTGCTAGCTGGTGTTAGACCAACCACAGGTGCATTGTCTCAGTTAAGGGAAACCAAGACAAACATCTCATCACTACTGTTTGTATGCCCACCAGTACCCTGACCCTGCTTGCTTGGTGTTTGTTGCATCACATGCTAGTAGCTTTTAGGTGGCAATGCATATTAACCCTCACAAACCATTTGCTTATGCTTATTGCATTTTATTTTCTTTTTCCTTTTCCCTGTATTTGATGTCTGTTCTGTCCCCGATCCCGTGTCCCTTTGTTTCCACTTCATCTCCTTTGCTGCTGCTCTTGTCCCAGGGTGCCATTCGCACCAACCTCTCACTGCATAAGTGCTTTATCAGAGTAGAGGATGAGTTTGGGTCCTTTTGGACTGTTGATGATGAAGAGTTTAAACGTGGCCGTCATATTCAACGAGGCCGTCCTCGAAAATACTGCCCTGATGAAAACTTTGGCGAGCTTGTTGCACAGTAAGAGCTTTTACTTGCTTTAATTTTTTTTTTCTGCTGTTGCTTTGCTTTGCATGATTTACCCATCTCATGTAGACTTGCATTTCACAAAATAGTGTCATCACCTTTGCTGCTAAAGAAACTAAATTTTTGGTTGTTATGTGTATTTTGTGTGTCCTACTCTGATAATCCAAATGCCTGTAGTAAAAACTCTACTCTGACATGTTTGTTAAAGCATTTATTTATAGAGCAATGTAGACTAAGATAATTATCCACGCTAGCACAGATATACTGCTGTAGACGTGTCAGGAAGACAGATATATGCCAGGAAAGGTTTCAGATAAGTTTTAATTCTGATATTTTCCTTTGCTTTATATTGTATGCTTTGTTTTGCAACTCCTAATCAGAAAAAGTAAGGTACTTACAAGACAGAAATGCTGAATTCACTTTAAAGAGTTTGAAAATGCAATGAGACCGCCTGTAAAGATTATCAGCAGGCCACTGTGTGCCTACAACAACCATGCACCAATATTCCTGGGCTTCCCAGAGGAATTTGCTTTGACCTTTACTCGAAGGCCATCTCTCCTGGACAACTGATCCTTGCTGGTCCCTGTGCAAGGAGCTCAGTTAAGACTCTGCTCACCATAATTTATTCCCACGTGAAAAAAATTAAGATAAAAACAAGCCCAGTGAGTGATAAAACTTTTGGGGGCTATTTTGCATGGGCATTTTTTCTGCCTAGTTTATATTTCATAATTTTTAAATTTTTTTTAAATCTCCTGATGGAACCAGTGATACTGGGATGCCTCCTAAAGAGAGAGCCCACGTGGTCCCCATTCCTTTATCTCAAATCTGGCCCCTTATGTAAAGGTGACAAAAATAAGAGTCCAAAATAGCACACCAGAATATTTTTTACTAAAAATGGCCTTCAGGGCAGCATGGTGGTTTCTGCCTGCCCTTGAGCCTCCATGCCCAGGGGCTGCTCGGGGCAATGGTGTGGATAACCCTCACAGTGGCCATTGGCATGGCTGGAAATAACATGGAGCAGATAAATCCTCTCTCATCGTGGTGCCTCCCTCCATTGGGAGAGACTCCCTCCCCTCCCCTGGGGGAAACTCCACTGCCAGCGACTTGGAGAGTCACTTGGATGAAGCAGAGTTTAAATGTCCCGCGATGCTTTTGATCATTGCCTCCTCACCATGGACCTTCACATGGTAACGGGCTCCCAGACACGACGAAAATTGGAGAGTTTCTCCTGAACGCAGCTAAAATGAGCAGAGATGCCAAGATGTGCCACTAACGCAGGGTAGTAGAACACATGGCGAGGTAATGTCAAGAGATAATGATGTTCCTTATTTAGTAAAGGCAAATATGATAACCATAGCCAAAAACTCAGATATTTTCTTTAAATTAAAAAAAAAAAAGGAGAGAAACGAAAGAGAGCTCGTGTGGAAAACCAGTCTCAGCTCTAGTTTTCTGGTGGGGGAGGAAGCAATACGTGCTTGAAACACTGGCACAGAAGTTGGTTGCATTTAACTCTCCTTTTTATGTTTTTCTTATGCAGTAACCCTTCTCTTATTAAAAACATACAGACCAGCCACACCTACTGCACACCTCTCAATGCTGCTTTACAGGTAAGATTAATGACTGTAGCAAATATGCAACAGAGGCGTGTGTCTTCCCCACTCATTTCAAAATATATTAGCCTTGCTCTAATTAGATATTAAATTTTAATTCCGTTAAACTTTTTTCTTAAGTGCATAAAGCATCATAGTCCCTGGAGGCAAACACATATCAGGCTGCTTCAGCATTAGCTAGATGCTTAGCATTTTGAATATTGTGGCAAAAAAATTAAAAGTTCACTTATTAATATTTATCAGCAGTATCATAATTTCCATCCTCTTATTTCAGAATTTCACTTGAGGCAAAAATACCACAAGTGTAATTACTCTAGCACAGCTATTAATGTGCTGAATGATAGGATACTGTGGCACGTGACCTTCTATTGTTCATGGCTTTAAAGAGAAAGCAGATCATTTTTCCCTCTTTTCTTTTAAGGGCTATTTTTGCATATCTTCCTATTGTTGGTAAAAAATAAACGGTGCAATTCCTATAGAAAATAAAATATCATTTTTATTGGTTTAAACTGTAATAGTAAGACAAAAATTCTATATTTTTTACGATGCAAAAATACACAAAGTATGGGTGCAGAATTAATAACTTGCAGCCTAAAAATGTCTATGTCTCCAGCCCTTTTTGCTGTGCCCTTTTTCCCCTTTCAATAAATTCCTGAGTCAATCTCAAAAACCCTAGGTGAAGTCAGTGTTCTCTGTATAAATCAAAGATACAAATGTATTACCTTACCCTGATTTGTGGGGTCTGTGTATTTGTGTAGGGGTTCAAACCTGGTTTATATGTTATGAATTAATCCAGGAGGCAACACCATGCATGGTTGCACCCCAGGTGGTTCTTGGGGTCACTTCTCTAGAAGTTCACTGATGGCCATGGGTATTTACTTGAGCAGTCATGCCTTGTGGAAGGTTTAGCAGACTTCTCTTTTCAGAACCAAGAAACAAACTATTAGGAGGAAAATGATGTTTTGCCTTTCTCCTAATTTTTTTGAGTTTATGCAGTAACTCCTGCAAAGCAGAGGAAAGCATGTTTAAATGAAGCAACTGTAAATACCATTCATTAGTAACTTATTTTCCCTTGAGTCTTGTGAAGTGTGATTTTTAAAGACTGCTTTGTCTCCTGAATAGTATTAAGATTACAAGCACATTTTACATTCATGAGGCTGAAAGGCAAAAATGAAATGATCCTGCATTTCTTCACATTGTTAACTATGTGACTAATTTCAATTAATATGCTTATCATATGGAACAGTTCGTGTTTTATTTCTGAAACACGTGTCGTTGTCGTCATCTCCATCCATTCTTGTCTTTCGTGATAACCTCCAAACTGTTTCCATTCCCCACTTTCCCTGAGAGAGCCATGTCCTTGTGCCCCATCATAGCTGAGCTGATGGAGAGAGGAGCCCGGGCCAGATTTGCTGCCAGTGTCATCCCTCTAATAAATGGGGATGAATAATAACCATTGCACTGAGCCAGGTCCTCTTTTAGGGTGAAAGTACACCAGCAGGTTCCACACTTCTCCCCCTGCCATTGGATTTTGGAGGCAGAATCACAGTGGGTTCTGTGGGGCTGTAGAGGGTCTGGGCAAATAATGCAGGTGGCCGCTGCCATGTGGGCAGTTCAGACCTCACTTGGGCAGCAGATCCCTCTAGGACACAAGGCTGCCTTACCTGCCAGGGCCTACATTCAGTTAATAATTGATGGGCAGTGTTTCCCCCAGCTTTTGTAGGCTCTGGGAAGGTCTGCTGCTTGCACATCCCCGTGAGCACCGTGGGGTCTGCACAGTAGGCTGTGTGCTGCTGGCATGGCAGGCTGTGGTTTCTTTTCCTATGGGGTGGCAGAGCCTCCCCTCTCCTTCACCCAGACCCTGCTGACATCTCCTCTATCTGTTTTCCCTCGTGGCCAGGGAGAAGAAGCAGCTCTCTCCCCCCTCTGTCTGTGGAAGGTATGGGGACTCCAGCTCTCACCAGTTCTGTCTTTTGCCAGTGGGTCTACAGGGGCTCCCAAAACACCCCCTCCCCTATTACTGTCTTCCTAGCAGATACTCCTTGTGTCCCACCTCTCCCCCAGTGAATTGCTTTACTGCAATTACAAGTTATCACTGTGGGTGAAGAACTTGAGTCATTATTTTGCCAAGTGCAGGAAATGTGAACCATTCTTTGCATCCCCTAATCACAATGAGTTTGCCGGTTGTTGAATCAAGAAGATAAAAATAATCCTCCCCGTTAGAATAGCTTTTGTAATCACGTGTGACACATAGGGCTGCACATGGAGAGGTCAATGTAAGGAAGAATAAAAGGGGCTGTGCTCTTGGAGATGCTGCAGTGAGGGCTGGTCCTGCCCTCCCTTCCCATCCCATCTTCCCCCACCCTTTCTCTGGCTCTGCTTGCCTGGGTCAAACTGCCGTCTGGCAGCAAGCGAGGAGTTCTGTCCCACGAATTAGGAGCAGGCAAGAGTGTTTGGTGAGCAGTACATTTGCGTGGATTCCCCTCTCATGGCCAGGTTTGCATCACGCAGACCCAGCCTGATGGATTTTTTTTGTTTGGCCACTGCAGCCAGCTGACCTCTCCCCAGAGCAGGTCAAGTGCTGCCGAGCCAGCGTCTGTGGCTGCCTGGCACTGACATGGATGATGTCAGCCAGATCCGGCTGGGATGGGTGAAATGGTTAAATGTCCTTCCAGTCCCTGGGCGCTGCAGCCTTGGAAAGCTGTACCTCCCATCCCTGTGCCTCCCATCCTGTGCCTCCCTCCCGTTCCAGTGCCTCCCATCCCCACCAAACACTGGGCTCCTCCGGGGCTCGGGGTTTCTGCGTTCCCACCGCTGCTGCGCCGGGCCGGGACTGTGCTGTCAACATGAGCTAATGCTGACACACAGTAAATATTAGCAGGCAGAACGGTGGGAATCAGAAGGAAAATATTTAACAGTTCATTCTCTTCCTACAAAGATTTCCATTTAGAAAGTTAACTCCAGTGTGCCACTGCACGGTGTTTCCTTAGAACAAAGGGAAAAATCAAAATAAAACAGTCAGATCTGTAACAACTAAGGTAAGAATTGAGTTGCTGAGGTTTAAAAAATTCCACATGGAGTGGTTCGGCTCTCAGGTAGATTGGTGCAGCTCTGATCCAGTTAGCACTGATGGCAGCCTCACACATGTCCCAAGGAAAATCAAACTCTGTGATGCTGCACTCCTGCTTGGTGCCCGCTCACTCCAGTGGGAAGGAGTTATCAGCTGAGCCAGTTCCAGTTTTTTTCCCCATTTCATTAGAAACAAAGCCCACACCTAAGCCACAAAAAATACCCCAAAGCCCCAAACATAATTTCATGAAGCAAAAATAGGGAAAGTACATTTTCTTTTTTCCAGGGTGTGTAATTCCAAATAGGGAATGGAAGGCTCCATCCTCTTATAAGCCAATGCAGCTATGAATCCTTAAACCCAGATCTAAATGATGTTAAATTTCCCTTGATGGAACCAGGGTAATACCTATCAGAAAGTACAATATTTAAAAGAACCTGTAATTGCAAATAATGTAAATGTGGAGAATGTTTTGGAAAGAGTAAGTGTGTTGTGCAGTGTATAAAAACATTAGTCATGGCTCTTCATGGATTTGTTTGTGTCCTTGGCAGGCTTCAATGGCTGAGAACAGTATACCTCTATACACTACTGCTTCCATGGGAAATCCCACTCTGGGCAATTTAGCCAGCGCGATGAGGGAAGAGCTCAATGGTGCAATGGAGCATACGAACAGTAACGGGAGTGACAGCAGTCCAGGACGTTCCCCTATGCAAGCAATGTAAGTACAGCAGAGGCACGTCCTGGCTCTAGGTCTTGTCCTACCATCTGCTCAAGGGTGACTCTGGAGACTCCTGGCTCCTTGCTGAGCTTCATGGATGGAGCAGCAAGAGCAGACATCTGCCTCCATCTGGGGACATGCGTAGGGTGGTTTGAACATAAAAGAGCCATTTACTAGTTTCCGTATAAAACTGATCAGCTCACTTCAGTCCAAGAAGGACACAGGGCTTATAAAATTGTTCACTTGTTTGCAGTTCTCTTCTTTAAACCTTCCAAAACCTCATAGGCAGCTGTGCTTCTTGGAGAAAATCTTTGGATGATTTCTCTCCCCTTTGGATGGCGTGATGAGCACGGCCCGTGGGGCAGAGCTTGGAAATGGGCTTGTTTGGCGAGTCAAAAAAAACCCACTCAACACAAAACGCTCTTGCTAAGCATTAACAGGAAGGTCTGTGTGATTTATAGATTGCTCTTAAAATATCAAAAGGAGAATTAATTAGGGGCATTATAGCAACAGACGGCGGCGTAATGAGCGCGTCTATAACCGCACGAAGTGGCGGGGGCTCGCCTGCCCCGCTCAGCGCGAGCGGCACCCGGGCGGCGGGCGGGCGCAGGAAAGGGTAAGGCAGGAAGGGTGTGATGCCCCGATGGGTGTGTGCGGTATTTATGGGGTGACGGAGTGAGTTTGCAAAGCTGTAAACTCCCCCCTCCCCTCACATCACACGCCGGGTAATTGGCGGCTGGTGAGGAAGCCGGAGTTTACAAGTGCTGGCGTTCCCGAAAGCTCGGCGGAGCCGTTGGGTACCCGTGAGTGACCGTGCTGCCCGTCTTCCCCCTGCTCCTTAAGACAGCCTGTAAAATTACTGGCTGCCTTGCCAGGGCTCACATTTCACATTAAAAAGAGAACTAATTTGTAGTCTTTTACTTCAAAGTAATTTGAATAAGGGATTTACAAAAGTAAGTCTAAATCAAAAAGTAGAAAAAACATTAACCTAATACCACGGTAGTAATTAGTTGTGAAACTAATTAGCATTTAATGGCAAAAAAGTTTCCCACCTGCATAATGTGTTGTCAGAGGGGAGGGGGCACGAAGGAATCTGAGGCTCTGGATACTTTGATATCGCAGTGTTTTAAATCAGTGCACAAAGTGCTTTGAAAAAAAAATCTTTAAAGATGGCAACATTCATTTTTAATTAATAATTAATTTAAACATTGTCTTTTACCATTGACTTCAAAACATTCAAATAATGTGTTTAGCTTTTCCAGTGATTGTTTGTGCAGTATTAATTATCTCTCCCAAAGTAACGTTGCATGACACACTTTCCGTCTCTCACAGACGGATTCATCTCCAGGCACTTTTAGTCACAATTTGTTATCCTCTGCCTGTGACCACGCAGGGCTGGCGTGAAGGAGGAGTGGAGGGACATGACTTTTTTCAAGAAACAAGACTTCTCCCAAGGGTTTCTCCTGGCCTAACAGACAAGGATGAACGTTTATGATGTTGTGTTAATCCGAGTAATTATTTTTTTGCAAGTTCAAGGCTAGTGCAGTTCATGCACTTCTCATTTCACCTAAGGTTTCCTTGTCTTTGAATAGACTGAGAGGAGGGAAAAATAACTGAGTTGAAACAGGGTAGGACATCTTCCAGAACTGTGCATAGCTGTGGCCTTTGTTGCACTTAATAATCATCTCTTAGCACATTGATACCAAGGTGAGGGGCACAGAACAAATAGTGGAGAGAGAGGAGGTCGGGGGGAGTGATGCCTCATTTTCATTATTCACCAGAAAATCCAATTTTCTGTTGTAATATGGAAATGATTGTTTCCTGAGTGTTTTCATTTTCTCAGAATTGATAATATATGTGTTCTCTGCTGAACATTTCTTTTTGCTTAAGTAAAATGTGGCCGGGTGATGTTCCAATACCAGCCTCAGAGCTTCCCCATTATAATGGTGTTTCTAGGTAGTTTGAAGGGATCTAAAGCCAGAACACCATTCACACGTCATAGGGTTTACCCTGTTTACTAAATAAAAACATAAGTCAACAGCGACTTCACAGACGCTGTGAAACCTTTTTGTTTTCCATGCTCCTGCTTTGTTAACAACATGTTCATTTTTTTTCTCAGAACAGATTTCCTTGTCATTATGCAAAATATTTTTTAAACAATTTCAGTATATTGGAAGAAATCAAGTTTTAAACTTTATTGTAAGGTTTAAAGGACCTTGTTAACATGACAGCTAAGAAGTCTAACACTCTAGCTGAAGTCTTATTACCGCTCATTCATTTCCTTTTTATGACACATTGAACCACAGCTAGGGTGGGTTTTTTTTCCCTTCTCTCTCCCTCCTTTTGAAACACTAGAAAGTAGTCGCATAATTACAGCTTGGGGACATAACACTTTCATCCTGATATGCTCCAAAGGTAGCCACAAAGCAAACTACTCCATGCTGTGTGCACCACCAGAACTCAGTGGCTTTAAACAACAGTCAGCTTTATTAAAAACTCCTCTGTTCCCAGAGTGGACAAACAAAAGAATTACTCAGATGTGAAAAGAAGGGGAATCTGTGTTCAGCAAGGTTATTTATTGTTAACCCCTTCTGGAGTCCCAGGCATTACTTAAAAGGAATGTGCTGAATTTCTGCTGCTGTGAAAACAGAAATGGGAAACCCTTTCTTTTCTTTGCCTTCTTTCCCCCTCCCCTTTCTTTTTCTTGTCGCTTAACCCAGCATTTACCTTTTCTGTAATTCAGCAGACTGAATTCTTCAGTCTCTAAAGGAAGTTTTCCTTCCCCGTTTTGAGGATTTGTTGAGGTGGTAAATAGAAATTCAGTCTTAACTTGAGAGGATATGAAAGTCTCCCTTTGCCTTCAAGATTATTTAAGCTTATTTATTTCAGTTGCTTAGAAATGTTTGAGAAAAATCACAGATTCAGGAAGGTTTCCTCCTCATGTGCCATTTTGTGGTTACATCTGAGAGAATACACAAGGAGTTGGAATTTTTTGGCATTGTTTTCCTTGCAGCTCTGTCCCTGGGGGTTGTGTTACCCAGATAACCTCCTCATTTAGGGGATGGAGGTTTTGCCAAGCTCACTGTCTGATGTTTGTGCAACATGTGAGGTGCTGGGGGGACTGGTGTGACTCTGCTCCCTGTGGCTTTGTGGCCCTTTCTGGTTTTGTCTCACTCAGGGTTGTGCAGAGCTTTTCATAATTTCTGTTGCTTCTCACACTTCAAGTTTTGGTTTTTGACCTCTGGGAATCACACCAAACCTCAAAGAGAACCTCAGTTAAAACCACCTGGTTTCACCTGGTTTCATAACAAAACCAGAAGAGGGGCAGAGTTTGCTTTGGAAAGGTTTGGGGACCTTTGAATGAGCTTTCACAGCACTTAGAGTGGTTTTGAGCACCGTGAGCACCTGTCTAACCTGAGGTGGTGGGGATGCATTGGGACACTGGGCAGCCTTTGGTGAAACTCCACTCCACGCACCAAGGCCTCTCTGCTGCACGTGACGTGTTCTCATGCCTCCTTTGAAAATTTCCCTTCTGTGTTTTCAAAAATAATACTTTAAAAAAAAAAAAAAAACCTAAACAAAAATAAGCCCAGCAGCGGCAGCATCAAAACCAGAAAGCAAAAAAGCAAGACTTTGACATTAAAACAGCAGTAAAAAAGATCACTACCATAAAGGCCAAGTAGCACAGGCTTTATTGGGCTCTCAGTGCAGCTGCTCTTTCCCCCTTTTTCTTCTGTTTTTCATTTCATGTTTTCTCCCAAGTGAGGGGCCCCACAGCCTATTCATAATATTAAGTTTTTCTAGTTGCAGGTATTCAGCATAGTTTAATATTCACTGAGGCCATGAGCTGCTGGGACAGGTAGCGCATGCACACCTCCAGCTTCTCTTAAGTTTTTGCCAATTCTTAACCTCTGATCCTTGAATTTTCTCCTTCCAGTTTTTTCTTTACCCCTATTTCACTAGTTAGGTTAAAAACAGTATGAGCCATGTTCTTGGTGTGTAATTTTTTCAAAAAGTATGTGACATGCAGAGGAACCTCTTTGCTCCCAGAGGTGTGTTGATGGGATACATTTTAGTGGATTTGATGGGAAAAGGTGTGTGTCCATGGATACTGCATCACTTCTCTCAGTGTTCCTTTGGATGAGTTGGAAGGTGCACTTAATACTTGAGTATTGATCTAGCACTTTACAACTCAAAAAGTTGAAACAAGCAGGGACTTGAAAGGCATTCACAGCTCACATTTGAATTGTCTGTAGTCAGCAGTTGGATGCTTCCTAACTTATCCAGGCTCAAGTCTGAATAAAGAAATAAACAGGATACAAGGGTACAACTGGCTCACTTGAATTAGACAAGGCTTTGGACTGTCTGTAGATGCTGAGTACATTTTCCCTGCCCAGTGATTTATCCTTGCTGTCTCTCCGTGCAGCGGAGTACAAACAGTGTTGTCGTTGCTATCCACACAAAGCATAAAATACAATGCAGCTATTTTAAATCACTCATTTTAAAGCAAAGCTGTGCAAACAGAAGAAAAGTTCTTACAGTGAAGGTGTGTGCTTCAGGTTGTGTGTTCATGCTGCATATGTGAAAGGGTTAAATCAGCCTGCACAGAGGAAAAACATGAGTCTTGGAGGTGGTTATCAACTCAGTGAGAGACAGAGTGGGACTTGAACTCATTAACACTTTATTTTAAGGGATTGCCTACAACATCAATTATTTAGGAAGCAAACAGGGTCTCCATCGCTGTGTCGCATTATTAATACTTGGTAATGTCAATAAAATCCTACTTTCCTATAAAGTCCCACTAACAAGACACTATTGACTCACATGGCTACTTTACATTTCAAAAGCTGCTGAACAAAAAAAAAAAAAGAAAGAGAGGTAGAAAAAGGTAATTTGTATTTGTATAGGATTTGTTGTAAATATGATTTACGAACAACATTTTTCAATTGTTATCATACCCGTTTTGAATGACCAAACCCCATTCCCCTGTGGGTTATTCATGTGCTTTGCTGTAATGAGAAATTTGGCAGATCTCATCTTTTTAGTACATCCTTGTGCCCACCATGAGCTGGGGATCATGTTCTGCCTTGTTTACAGCTGACAGTGTTATTATTCTCGTTAGGACTGTGCTTTCTTATCATATTGTTGTGTTGAGCAAGCCTTTTCCTCTCTGTTTGTGTTTCCTGGCAGGGCTTTTCTTCCCTTATTGACAGTTTGTAAAAATATGCATTAATTTGGAGTTTAAAGCATGTATCATGGTGTCTCTTTGCTGTGTTTGCTTGAAGTTGATTAATGATAGAACCTCACTTGGGGTCGTCCTCTGGAGAGTTGTCTCACAGGTTCTGCATGTTAACGAGAGACGCTGCACACGCAGCGAGGATGATTAGCCCGGCCCGCGCCGAGGCCTGGGCAGGCCCTGCCTTCCCCCTCGGATGCACATTCCACTTATTTATCCAAAGATCATATTAACTTAATGTGTCAGCTGAGAGCGTTTTCTCCCCATCCCAAGACAGAAACCCTATCGAGGTGCTCCTCCCAGAGTGTTTTCCCGGGGAGGCTGAGTGCTGCCTGCCTGGCACAGCCTGCCTGGAATCTTAGAATCATTAAGCTTGGAAAAGCCCTTCAGGATCGTTGAGTCCAGCCATTAACCCAGCACTGCCAAGCCCGCCACTAAACCGTGTTTTAAGTGTCACATCCACGTTTTCTGAAGGCTTCTGGATGCAGTGACTGCATCACTCCCCTGGGCAGCCTGTTCCAGTGTTTGATCACTCTTTCTGTGAAGAAATTTTTGTAAAATCCAAACTAAACCTCCTGTGGGGAAACTTAAGGCTGTTCACTCTTGTTCTCTTGATTGTTACCTGGGAGATTGTGCTTCGCTTGGCTTTTGTGGCCAGCACAGACATTGAGGGTCTTCTCCTTGGTGGCCTGGAGCTCTCAGACCTGGCCCTCCATGTCTGAACCCCCCAAACCACCTTTGCCTTTCTCCCCAAACCACCTGTGCTGTCAAAACCATTTTTTAATGAGCAACTTGCTGATTGTCTGCTGTTTCGTTTTCCCAGGCACCCTGTGCATGTCAAAGAAGAACCATTAGACCCAGATGAAAATGAAGGCCCACTATCCTTAGTGACAACAGCCAACCACAGTCCAGATTTTGATCACGACAGAGATTATGAAGATGAACCTGTAAATGAGGACATAGAATGAGTATGTCTGACACCGTTATCCTGAGAATGAAGATTGGAAGAACACGTCAAACTTAGCTGTGAAATCTCTCCATTATTGTACAGTCTGGAGGATTCTCAGTCCACTTTGACAACTATGAAATATGTTAACTCTTAGTGCCATCAAGTATCCCATTTGGGAGTATTTTTGATTTTTCTACTTTTTGTTGAAAAAAGGAATTTGTACTCTGTGCATTGGATGGACTTGTTTGGTACTTGGGATTTTCCTCTCTTACAGTCAACATCAGTGTTGTAAATTTGCTAAACTGATTCACTTGCATTTAGCAGCCAGCTGTGGACTGCAGGTCCTGCCAATTTTGGACACTTGAGGACATCAAACTGAGCATGTACACCTGAACTGCAGATCAAGTCTTTGCCCAGATTTTAAGGATTCCAATGGACAACATATTTGCACAGTACTGCATGTTGATTATCACTGCCTTTACTCCATTTTTTTTTGTTTTGTTGGTTGGTTTCTTTTTTTTTTTTTTTTTTGCTTCCATTTGGGATGGGGAAGGCCTGTGTGTGCACGTGTGTGGGTATGTGTGCGTGCGTGTGAGTGTGTATATCGGGGAGGGGTTCAAAGAAAAAATTATCCCAAACTCTTTAATGTATTGCTTTTATTCCCCCGCCCCACTTCTCCTCTGCCATTTTAAGTTCTGACCTCAGGCCTCATCTGGGCCCAGGGCCTCTCGGAGGCTTCAACGTTTTCTGTACTTTGTGATGAATGTTAATAGGTGTTTTTATTATACGAAGCTGAATGTCATTGAATTGTTTGTAGTTTTTTCTGTCATTCATTCCAGTTTCCTTCAGATGCCACCATGTTTTCTTTAGCTATGGAAAACATTCCATTTCGGTGTCTCCTTCTTTGTTGTTGTTGTTTTTTGAAAAGGTCCCAAATGCTGCACGATACATGTGGAAGGGTTGTCCAACGGAGAGAGAGGAACGAAGTACTGCAAGAATGAGAATGAATGACAGATGAACATAGAAACACTGTAGGAAGCAACACAGATTCATTCCACAAAGCAGTATTTTTAATATATTCTTGTTTTGTTTAGGTTTTTTGATTTTTTTTTTTTTTATTTTTTTTTTTTGGCAGCAACGGTGAATATTAGCAAATGCCACAAAATTGAACAGCACAAAGAAACATATGCAGCACCAACAGAGTTCACTTTTAGTAGAGAATGAATAGTACAGTGGCAGGTTCTCGGTTGTTTAACACGAGTTCTAATGGGTCAACACATCTTTCTGGAATATCTAAGATTACCAAGATGGGCACCTAAGCATTTATTATTACAACTTTATTTTTTTCTATTGTTTTTTTTACATTTGCATTTGCAAATAGTGGTTGGAAAGATGACTTCATTAAGTTGTTACTGTACATGGTGATGTTTCACGGTTAAACATCAGTTCAGGATTGCTCGGTGGCGTTAATCTGTTTGAATACAAATTAGATTTCAGATTGAACTTGTTACGGGAGTTAATAAGGACGGGGCCCCACTAATGCTAAAGTGTTAATTTTCAGCTGTGCAAATCCAGTACTGCAGTTAGGATTGTTATGCAATATTACACCAGCCAGTATGGAAACCTCGCCGGAGGAGTTGGGAGAGTTGGGAGAGAATTGGCGCCGGGGCTTGTTAGGCAAAACTGGCAAAGCTCTGCAAAGCAAACACGACATACAAAATCTGTTGCCATAGGTCAGTAAACCTCAGTCACCAAACACCTAAACATTTTCATTCTGCAACCACTTTTCCGTCACTCATTTATTTATGTAGGACTGTAGCTTTTTTTTATTATTTCGAAAAGCCTTTCAGAGCTTAATTTATATTCTTCTTTGTACCTTTTTTTTTCCTAAAATTACCAAAGATATTACACAAAGGTAAATTATGTTCTCTGTTATATGCTTTATCTTATGAAGCCAAATATCCTCTTATTGTTGATCAAAGGAGGTTGAAGAATTTAGAGGGAAATGACAAGATGTGGGCTATTGCTAACCAGAGAGGGAAACTGCTCCTTTATTCTAGAAAATTTAGAAGGCCAAGTAGATGTCTGAACCAAAGTTGTTAGTTTTTATTTGCAATTCTTTACAGTGACCAAAATGAAAGTCTGTAAAGAGGAACCGAGGAGAGCTTTTGAGGTTAAAACTAGGAATCAGTGTTACTGGGGGAGCTATGAGAAGGGAGCTGAAGAAAGCAAAGACACAATTATTTTGTGGAAAATTAGAGTATCAGATAAAGGAGACAGTTTAATAAAACACAGAAGAGAACAGAAAAGCTCCCACAATTTAACTGGACGACATAATGGTATTTCTAGAATAAAAAGGAAAAAAATTTTTTGGTCTTTGGTTCTACAGATTGTGTGCCACTTCTGTTCCGGGACTGTGCTGGGATGTCTGCTTTAATTTTGGTTGATCTTGGCACATTTACTCAGTTTTGTTTAGTTTTTGGTCAGCATTTTTCATAAGGAAATAACACTCCTGTCCACTCATAAGCTTTGGTACAAAAAACTTTATTGGCAGTTACTTTTATAAAACTCTGCTTTCTGTTTCAAAAAGACAAGGAAAAAAAAAAAAAGAAAGAAAAAAAAAAAGGGCAGTCTGTGGTCATTTGGAAACATTTTCTTTAAATTTTTTTTCTTTTTTTTTCTTTTTTTTTTTTTTTTTTTTTTAGTTTTTGGTTTAAATTATATCCAGGCAGCTTCGTGACGTGCCGGCGGTAGCCAGACAGGGATCATGAGAATTGAGCCCTGTGCTTCAAAACTGAGTGGTTTGCTGGTTAGTTCGGTATTCAGAAGGGGGATAAAAATCTGGTAGATTAGTTCATTCTCAGCATGTGTAGCTAGACATGAGTAAAGATAACAGCATGAGAAAACTGTTAGTACGCATACCTCAGTCCAAACTGTTAGGGAATGAGTAAATAAAAAATACATTTCACTCAGTTGCACTTAGTTGTATGTCTTGCATGCTTAGTCTAAAGACTGTAGCAAAAATAAAAAAAATTTAAAAAAGAGAAAAAGAAACAAAAAATTAGAGTTTAACATATCTGGCAGGTGTTGCAGCCTTGCAGAAGAACCAACTGAAAATCTCAGGCTTTACATCAAGCAAACTTCACTATGATTTTTACAATTCTGATTCTGTATCCCTTTGGATATACAGTTGCTTCTTTAGGGAGGGGTTTATTATGTTGTACATATATATCCCACTGTGTCTGTGTGAGCCTTTGTCTTTTGGGGGGAGGGTGGGGAGGGAGGAAAAGGTGGAAAGGTCCTTTTTTTAGATATCATTCCTCAAAAGGAATAAATGCAGACCTGTTTGTCAAAACACCTTTTGCTTTTTGTGCAACTGCTTTATATTAACTATACTAAAAAATAGCTTTGAAAAAAAAACTACTGTATGTAATGGAATTGCAGAATACGCTGCACATGTATTTTATTTAGTTATCCTTGCTTTAAGAATATTGGATGACATTTGCTGACATGTGGGAGAAAATCCCTGACTTTTTTTTTCAGCTTTTAAATTGTAACATAGTTGACAGATTTTTTTTTTCTCCTGTTATCATTGATCGAAGCATTTTTGTACAGTTTTTGTGTTGAAGCTGGTTTTTTTGATACTTTCCCACCCCTTCTGTTATCTTACCACTGCCTTTTCTGGCTGTCTTAAACAAAGTTCATATATTTGAAAGGAAAAAAAAATTGTTTAAAAAAAAAATGTTTTTCTCCTGCTGCAGTAAATATTTTGCATGATGAATTCCAGGGTCACACTTTCAAAGTTTATCAGTGAAGTAGTGATTAATAATGGGGAGTGTCAAACTATTGAGCTTTTTGTATAAAAAAACAAAAAAAAAACTTTACAAGGTGCCAAGATGTAAAGACAATTTGTTACATGTTTTTTTTCTCAAAGAAAAGCGTACATTATGAAAGTAGTACCATGTATCAGGTAAATCGCTGTCAGGAATGAGAGTCAAAGCCTTCCTTGTCCACAAAAAAAAAAAAAAAGTTTGTAAATGTAAAACCTGTTAGGTTTCTGCATTCAACTAGAAGCGAAATGAAAAAAAGAAAAAAAAAAAACAAAAACAAAATCAAGGCTTATGTAGAACAAGTGACCACAAAAAAAATAAAATTACCTTTTTTTGATTCTCACTCGCAAGAGTCCCACGGCAGGTCCTGCACCTCCCCTTTCCTGGAGCTCAGCTTTGGGGAGAGACCGGGGCAGGGATGCTGGTTCTACAAATATTGCAGATCATTAGATATTTTATATATATACATACATAAAATATATATATATATAAAGTTTTTTAAAATAATTTTGAACTATTGTAGTTTTCAGATCGCCAATAATCTCACGTTCATTATAGCATGGAAAAAAAAAAACCAAACGTGTTTAAACTCTTTTGAAATCCTTTGGTACCTTTGGTTAATGAACTCAGAGTGATTTTTTAGATGTTTCAGAAGTCATTTAGTATTCTAGTCTTGCGAGGTGAATTTGCAGTTCAGGACTGCATTTTAATGGGCCCAGAACAGGTAACCAAGTATCTTCTACCCATAAGCCTTGATGAAAATGGTACAGTCCAGACTGTTAGCATGGTGCTTCGTGTGTATGTGCTGCCAGTAACAAGATTTTTTTTTTTTTTTTTGATAAGGCATAAAAGAAACTCATTCCTTACATCAACTGTAATTCCATCATTCCATGTCTGTTGATACAGACAATAAAAAATGTTGTGTAGTCAGTACTAATTACTGACATTATAGCATTCTCAAATGCAATAAAAATGCTGGTTGTTCACACTGGTAATGCAAGTTGCCATGTCCGAAGTTCTTGTTTTGTTGTTCCCCCTCACAGTGATTCTGATGTCACATCCCTGAGCCGTGGGCACCTCAGCCACATCCTAGCTCATTCATGGATGGACAAATCTCATCTCTTGCCTTGAGATTTCTCAACCACATCCAAGTACAGAATATTTTAGTGGTGGATTTGTGGACAGTCTGTACAGGGCAGTTGGGTGAGGCTGGAACGCTGGAAGAATGGAAGACACTGTCATTCAAGGAATTAATCCTCTTTTCCAAGGAAGTACTTCAGTTTTGCCCACTGGGGTTGCAGGGGGTTATTTGCTTTCTCAAAGGGTTGGGGTCTTCATCCTGCAGCTCCTTCCCAGTGCAGTGCCCTGATGGGAATAATGGTGCTGTTAGCTTTGGTAAGAGGGGCTGGGAATGTGCACTGCACCCTGTCAAAAGGGGTTTGCAGGATCAACCCCTTGGGCCTTAAAACTGTGAGCAGCAAAGTCCCAACTGGCACTGTCACCTGAGACAAGCTGAAGGAAGAACCCACCTTCTTTTTCTTTCGAGTAAGCACACATTTATTTTCCTCATCAAGTTTTGTAAAGAAAAATAAAATGTTTAATAACTAGCATTAGCAGCAAACTGAAATTTCAGAGGAGAGATTTTTCATGAATAATTCATTAAAATTTCACATCTGCAAGATTAGTCATCCAAATAAAATGCTAATGTCAAAAACATGCACCGTCTATAATATTCTCATCAAGAAATCTTTTTGCATATAATGATAAATGCTTAAATTAGTACAAATGATTTTATAAAAATATTCTATCATAAAATCACACCAGATAACTATTTTTTGGGGGGAGGGGGAGGTGAACTTTGCACACTCATTATTTTGTGTCCCCAAATGGTACGGACTGGTAGATTTTAATAATCAAAATACAGAGAATACAAATTCGGCCTTGGTTGTGTGGTGTACTTCCACCACCAGTGAGATTTTAGTAAACTGGAGAGGATTTGTGGGATTAAATTTTCCAAAGTCACAGGCAGAGGGGGTTGAGCCAGAAGCTGCTGTTTGGTGTGGGGTGCATCTGTAAAATGGGGGGAGTCAGTTCCAGGTAGGAAATGTGTCCCTGGATGAGCCCCAGCAGGGCCCTCAGCCTCTCCTGGGGGACTCTGTGTCCCCACACAGGTCACCAGCAGGCAGGTCAGGGGCTACAAAGCCATCAGAAATTAGTTGGCTGCTCACCTCCCTGGGCATCTCACCTCAGAAAGATGATTTGGGGTTCCAAATGTCCTGTTTGTCATCTGCTGACTGCCCGTGGGCTTGGGCTTAAGAGATGCTGCCACATGCAGCTTGTGTTGAGCAGCAGGACCATCATTTCCCCTCCTCTCCCAGTCAATGCTGCCTGGAGCAGCGGATGGAAATCTGGCTCTTGGCCACCTTCTGTATCATCTTTGTGTTATTAATCACATTTCTCCTCCCTGGCTGCTCCATCATGGAACATCACACAATGCCTTCCTACTCCACCAGCAACAGGGAGCTGGGAAACCTTTTCCAGGCAGAAACGCTGTTTTCCACCACAGCTGAAAAGCACTTTCATGGGCAGTGGTGAGGCAATGCGTCTCTGAGGAATTTCCAAAGAAAACCGGAGCCTGTGAGTAGTTTTTCTGGGTTTCTCCTGTCCCAGAGGGAAAAGCTCAGGAGGTGGAGGCCCAGGAGGACATGGCAGCTGATGTGCTCCTTGCACACCCACCTGCTCCCAGCAGATGATCCCATCAGTGACATTTACCTTGGGCCATGGTCACAGAGTCTGACAAACTTCACATTATTGGTGTAATTTAAGGGACTGGCAATTCCTGGTGCCACTCGCTTGCACACAGCCACACATACACGCACCCTTCCTGACAACAAGGTGTAATTAGCCCTTCTTGACCTATTAATCAGGCTCAGTCTTCAATGATGATGTTAAACGTTCATTTAATGGTGTGTTAATCAGGGCTATCTTTCATCCTCAGCAGTGGTGGTTAATTCTGGCACGTTAACACTCTTCATCCTCACATAGCCACAAGCCACCATGCTCCCCAGCAGGGATGACTCAGGTGGTGGGATTGGCCCTCAGGTGTGTTTGCAGCCTCCATGGTGTCCACAACTGCTTTTTACCCAAATCCTGGAGCTGGGGCATAGCAAGGTCCTTCTTTCTGCCCTGTTTTATTACCTTGGCTGGAGATCCTCAAAGCACATGAGCTGCAAATAGCAAGCGACATCACCTTGGGGTGTTTACCAATACCTCCTCCTTTCTTCCACAGGAATTTTCTTTGTCAGCCTAAAGAAAAAGGGGGAAAAAAACCCATTGTGTGCCATTTTGTCTGTGTTTATTTAGAGGAGCCCAGTGACTACTTTTTATGCCTCTCAGAAGCATGAAAAACATTTTTTTTCTTCAAGTTATAATGTTAATTTGAAGGTAACCATCCTTTCAAGGATTAATTCCAGCCAAAGCAATAACCATTATTTACCAGAGTTTGACATTTTTATCACTCATCATATTAGCAAATTTCCATTGAAAATGCTAAAATGGTTCGTCATAAGGCACATAACTGCTTTGGCTGTAAAAATGACCAACACAAGTGCCTGTACTCAAACATTAAATTATACTGTAATTAATAAAGACAGTTAAACTGTCTACTAGCAACAGCAATTTAGGTAACCACATTTGATCGGCTATAAATTGTAACTACATTAAAATTCCAGAAATATTAGCAATATGGATTACTTGATGGAAATAGGTGCTGATCACTAACTCTCCTATTTTACAACGGAAGCACAGGTCATGTTGGCCACAAAACTGTGGGCGAAGATCAAGGCTGAGTACTTTTAATCTTGTGAAACAAGCAATTACAAATAGTTGCATCGATTTGTTAAAAAGCTTTAGGTGACATAAATTGTTTCCTGTTTAGCTTATTGCTCTGATACATAAATGTCAGCGAGTATAATATTAATTAGGGTCGCAGAACAACAAGGGTCAGGTGATATAGTGTCTGATCCGGGATGTGTCAATCCTTTGTGGAGGCAAGAGCAGCGCCGGCCCCTCCGCGCTCAACGCCTCGTTTTATGTGATGACAAAAGAAAGCAAAGGAAACTGTATTTTAATATGTGAAGTAATTACTTTAGTACTAGTATAATTTTATGGTTTTGGATAAATTACAGTGTTTTCATTCTCCTTCGCTTGCCACATAACATAAAAATCCACATATAGCATCAATAAAATAGAATACTGTTTATAAAGGCTTTCTGCTGCACAAGACCAACACTATTCCTCCTAGCAGATGGAAACTAAGCACACATTTCAGTCTGGTGTGTGTTTCTACACTTAATATTTTTTTTTGAAAACTGAAAAATGGGCTGTGCAGGTTATTTACTTAACATAAATCAAATGTATCATATACACTGTTTCTTTGGATTGGCATCCGACTTAGAAAAATACAGTAAGGTCCTGAAAAATCTGGAGAAAATTTATTAAATATGATTTTTACTGTAATAGAATATTAATGTAACCCAATGCTCATTTCCCATTAAGTTGATCCCTTTTTAATACACACATGCTTTTTATTATTTTGCACTCATGCGAAAATTCCACATTCAGAGAGTTTCCATCTCCTTAGGAATGTCTCTGGCAAAGGCACAGTAAGAAATCTTGCACTGAAAAAAAAATAAATAAAAAATAGACAGCAAATATCGACCGATAAGATGTGGCAAAGTGCTGATGAACTGAAGCAAAAGCCAATGATATAATAAAGGGTAAAAAGGCATTCAGCACTGCGAGGGGAACAGGAGAAACAATTACACTTTAAACCCCTCCTTCTCACTGCCACTGTACCACAGCACAGATGAAAATGTTTGATTTGCAACATAAAAGATTCATTAATTACCACTTGAATATTTAAAGCTATTTTGCAGACTAACAGAGGTAGATAAAGCACTGAATTAAAACCTCTAATAAAATTGTAAAAATATTTCTGCAAGTTTACCAGCATCGCAATTCCTCCCAGTTTAGGGAGCCAGGCTTGGCTTGTTCAGCGAGGAATTATTTCGTCTTTGAGTGGGTATTTGAGGTAAGATGGTGTGATTGCATGTGGCTATTTATCTCTCTTTCTCAAATGTTTACAAAATACTTATTTGGATGCTCTCCCTTCACTCATGGCTGCCCTTCATGGGAGAAGTGGCTTTAGAGAACAGAACAGTGGATAGCAAATGTGGCTGAGCCACTCATTAATTTTAATACAATTCCATATACAGCAAAAACACATCTAATCATAACTCTGGTCTAATGCTCTCTTTGATATGATAAGGGCAGGGTGGGGGGGCTAAAAAAGATCTGTTAATCCTGTTATGATTACCCTTGTTAGACTTCAAAAAAAAAAAGAAAAAGAAAAAAAAAAAAACTAGAGTAGCATCCTCTGTTGCAAGGGTGGAATGCCAATGGTAGGAATGGGTATCATGGAAAGCATCTCTGTAACCTTGTGGTAGACCCTGAATTTACCCCATGGAGTAAATACCCTCTGGAATTATGGGATATTTTGTTGAAATTTGGAGATTATCAAGAGCAAATGATGGGTACCCCACACAGAAAGCATACTGTAACTTAAAAATTAAGGATATATATTCATTTGCACAACTTCAGCCTGTGGGCAATACAGTCTTAAAGTGCTGTGAGCCCCTCACCAGGCAACGTAAATCTTGGTGGCCCAGGAGCTGAATCTGACACTTGACAATTGCATATGTTAATTTTTACCTGTTTGCATTCAGCTGGCAGTCAGCTGGTTTTTTTTAAAAAAAAAAAACAAACACTTTCTATTTTTAAACAAGTGACTGTTTGAAATCCACCACAGTGCAGCTTGGGCTTGATTGCAGGCTGAGGGTTGAAAGATACAGCAACAGTACTTTTAACAGTATGTTAACGATGATGAGTAGAGCCAAAATGTATGGATTTAATTAGAGAAAAACAGTTACAGCTCTTTCTCATTGTCATTAATTTATGCAGTTAGCCAACGAAATTCAAAAAAATGTCCAGTTATATTTGGATGCACCCTTCACACAACTATTCCTGTTTTTGTTGCGCGTCCACACCCGTTAAAAGGATTTTTAAATCATTGCTCTGTAGTTGGCAGTGAAATGCCTGATTTCAGATGTTCTGGGCAGGCCCAGAGTGCCCAAGGAGCTGTGGCCAGCCCAGGGACCCCTGTCTCAGGCAGCACTGTGTGCCATCACCTGCACTGCACCAGCAAACCCTAACATCCAGGGCAGTCACTCCCAGCCCTGCCAGAAAGGAAAGGGCGTGCTCAAAATACTTCAGGCCTTGCCCTTGCTTATTGTTTTTGGAAAGTCTTTTGTTTTCTTCTTTTGGCTTTGGGGTTTTTTGTTGGTTTTGTTTTGTTGGTTTTTTTTTTTTTTTTTTTTTGTTCAACCCACTAGTTAATGTTCATTTGTGGTGGGCACAATAAAAGCCTGAGCCTGTCAGTTTATATCAGGCAAGGGGAGGAGCGGTTGGTGATGTTTGAAATATTTTAGACTTTAGAAAAATTCTTGTAGGTGTATTTGCTGTGTTAAAAAAAAAAAATAGATTACTCCTGGTAGTTTATAAATAAATTGATGTCTCCTAGCAGTTTATAAATAGATACATATATAAAAATATATCTATAAATACATACATACATACATATATATATATATATATATATATATATATAAAAAATATATATATATATATTCCCACATATCCTTTTAATGTGCTTTGATATGTATATAAGAATGAGGTTATGCTAAATAAAGCCTCCTAAAACTTAAAAAGAGGGAAATCCCAGGCACTGCAGACCTGCCCAGCCCAATCTTGTTGGGTACAGACACCCACATGGTTATTAGGGAATGGCAGGAGCTGGCTGTGACCTGGCAGTGGCTCATGCCACTCTCTGCCTTTAATATTGAGAGCAGTCAGTCCTGTGTATTCCAACAGCAAACGTGCGCACACAAACATCCATCACATTTTTGGCTTTGCTGCCTCTGCAGGCAGGCAGGAGGGGAAAATTGTATTCACTGGCCATGAAATGAATTTAAAACAAAAAATCAGAGAAATAAAAAGTGAAGTTTTTTATTATTTTGGCAAGCACTGGGGTTTATTTTTCACTTACTTGTTGGGTTGGGTTTTTTCCCCTGTTTCCTAGACGTACTGGACAGACTTGCACTGTGCATAATTGCATGGGCAGAGTCTGGAGAGCTTTCCAAACACATGATGTTTATACCTCATGCTCACACTGGCTATTTTTAAATATGGCTACTTTCTGCTGCATTTTCAAAGCTTCTCCTGACACCTCATGCAGTCTGGAGCACTCTCGCCTGTTTACACCACCACCAAGTGCTGGCGAATTCAAAACAAAAACATCTGATAAAAATCAAATATTATGTTGCTAACTGCAAAGTTCATTTCCCCTCTGAAGTCCGTCTTTAATTATAAAAAACCCGCATAACCCATTTCCTTTGGTGTGCAGAAAGGTGTGTAATTAAACTATCAGCATAATACCTTTCTACATGTAAAACCTGCACTTATGAACTTTAACTGCTGAATAAAAACTCCTATTACATGACCATTAAGTATTATGAATAAAGCAAGTCATTGTAGTACTTGATTAATTTTTATGCACTAACCATTGTGTTCTGCACAAATTTGGTTTCTTTGGTTTCTTTTTTTGGCAGCTGTCCCTTCTCTCAGCCATCCTGGTGGATCCATCATCTCCTCCCACATCCAAGGTTGTGCTCCATCCCTCCATGCTCCTCTTCTGCCTGTGGCCATGCCCAGGTCTGTGTGGCCTTTCTGTGGTCATCATGGAGGAGGAGGGAGTTTTGCTCTGTCTCTGTGACATCCCCAGTGGATATTTCAGTGGTGCTGTGCCAGTGAAGGGGCACAGGAAGGCAGTGGGACCAGGTCCCTCCCATGGGAGAACTTGGTGCAGGACTGAGCCCCGACTCCCTTGTATCATCTCTGAGTGGGCTGGGGAGTTACTGTCAGCTGGGAGGTTTTTAACTGATTAGGAAAATCAGATTTGTCTTCTTTCATGTGAACGTGGCAGCAGACCCTCAAAGGACAGCCTTTATATGCTGCTTCTCTTTATAGGACCCCAGAAGGTTTGCCTTGTATCTGTTACCTCCCTCCCCGATTCTCCCAAAAATGTCTCCACCACACGTCAGCCTCTTGCCAAGAGAAGTGGGAAAGGAAAAATAAACATCCCAGCTAAAACCCATAACTCCAAACCCCTAATTGTCAGCAGGACCGAGTGTGCCAAGAGGCTGAGGAGGATTCTGTGGTGCTGGTCCTGGCTGCCAAGGAGCCTGCACCCCACAGCCCAGAGGACATCTCCAGGACATCTCCCGCCCTACGCGCAAACATTCAGGCCCCCGAGCCATTATTCATCAGCTCCTTGCAGCCACACTCCCATATGCTGCCTGATGATTATATTGAGGCTGATCTTTGAAGTCTGGAGTCAGGAAGTTTAGCTCAGTTATAATCAATAGCATTTCCAGCTCTTGGAAATCTGCACTAACCACTCAAGGCAGCCAGCCCGCATTATGTCCTTGTCATATGTATATATTTGCATGTTCATTAGCCATGTAGTAGCACAGCTGTATGTGGTTTCATTTAGCTTTTAATTATCTTCTTTGGGTTAGTGTTTTCATCTCTACCAGACTTAGCAAAGAAAAGAAAATCACTTAGGCAAAATAAATGCTGCTGAGCGGGTCTGGGGCAAGGAGTGCTATTTCCTTGTGCATCCTACTGTTCCATTGCAAAAGAAATGTTTGGTTCAAAAGTTCCAACTTACATTAATAATAAATCTGTCTCTTCATTTCCCCCATCATTTGCTTATCTTATTCAGGTGGTTGTGGGTGTAATTTTTCATTTGCAGCAGGTGTTTTTTTACATATTAGATAAACTCCATCCTCACAATCCTTGGCATGGATGTTTGTATTTGCTCCAACAGCTGCTGTTCCAAAGCTCGCTCGCACACAGATCAAGGCATCCTCCTCTTTTGATGGAAGTGACTCATACCTCAGATGAGCTGAAAAAAATACCATGGTCAGCTGCAGACACCTGCATTCATGGTCTGGGTTTAAAAGTTAGGATGTGGGTTCAAGCCAATTTTGTGCTCTTCGGGTTTTTATATGACACCCTTTATTTTGGTTTCTGAGAAATTTCCATTAGTAAGAACAAAACAAGGTGACTAATTTCTGTGCTGAACTTTCTTCTCCTTTCCTCCCACCCCGCCCAATAAACAAAGAAAAAACCCCATGATTTATTTCATTCACTTCAATTACTTGTAACAAGGCCAGCCCCCGGGGTCAGAGGCTCAGGGGTCATCCTTGGTTTAACAAGCACTGAGGTTATCTGTGCAGACTGGGGTAGGATGCTGAGCCCCCTCCTCAGTGCTCCTGTCCCTGGTGTGCACAGCATCAAGGCCTAGAGGAAGTGTTGATGGAGAGGCCAATCTTATTTCACAGGAGTGACAATGAGAACTGACCTTTTAATGAGCAGTGGCTTGGGAGCAGCCTTGGTGAGAAGGATGGTGCTGCAGGAGTGATGATCACAGAGCTTCAGCCCAGTGCAGCCAATCCCCAGTACCATGGGATGGATGTAACTTCCTATCATGCTCCAACCACAGCATAATCTCAGTTCTGCTGTCTGAAATTAGAATTTTTTTTTTTTCTCTTACAAACATACTGGTGTAGAAACACAGACATGGCAAGAACCTGGAACTCCTCCACTGCTGGCCATTTCACAGAGCTGTGAGCTTCTCCTTGGCTACTGGAGGATAGCACTGGCCTTCTGCATGGAAACACACCACCTGACTGATTTGCTGATCAGCTTGTGCTCTTTAAAAGAGCCCCTTGAATCAACTCAGGGCAAAAGTCACAGTTAAAATGTGCCCACTACTACAGGTATATTAGTCCACCTTCATCCTTACTGTAAGTGATCTCTAACGGCCTCTTAATGTTAAGCAGAGCACGTATCAGGTGGATGAGCTAAACCAAGACCTACCTGGCTCTTTCAGCGGTGGTTGCTGGCATTTTACTGCCTTTCCCAGTATTATTTTTACTTCTTGGTTGAAAGAGTGAGACACACTCGGTGCTGATGCAAGGAGGCACAACCTCACTGGAGCTGGCAGTTCTGTTTTCCTGTTACACCAGTGGTTTATTTGGAGAGGAATTCCCAACTGTCTGTTGGAGAATTGGAGCCAGGCAGCTGGGAGCAGATGGTGTCTTATCAGAGGGTGATAATTGTTCATGAATTAGACTCCTCTGCATCACTTTCCTCTCACAGACCCAGAGCAATATCTGGAGCCGGCCTCTGCTTGCCATTTCAGCAGCTCTCCTGTAGCAAGCAAAATATATTTTTATAGTTTGCTTACCTTGACACTTCCAACATTTTCCCAGCAAGCTGAAGGTGTAATTAAATGACATGCCAGATGCTGGTGTGCTTTATATTATACCACCTCTCAGCTGGGCTAGCGAAAGGGAATGAATGGAGTCTTAAGACAGCTCTCCTATAGATGGTTATTATCTCTTTTCAATAAAGAATGGGTAAGGTTGAGCAGAATGTCAGTAAACCTGTAATTTTCTAGCCTTTCAGTTACCTCTGTTCTTCTGATCCACCAGTGATGTGAAGTTTTGTTGTACTTTGTTCCGTCAATTATGGCATCACTCCAAGAAGGTGGCGGGCTCCTGCTTCACATATGCATATTTATGATAAGGTATGTTCTGATCTTCCTGTTGTGCCTGAAACCAGGTGTTCTGGGCCTTTTGAGGTGGCTTTGCAGCACGGCCTCTTTTGGGCAACGAAGCTCTTGGGGTGAAGCTTTTTAGCTGTAGGCTGAAAAAACAAAAGCTTGCTGGGAAAATGACAGCAAAGGTTCATAACTTCAAACTTAAAGAAACAGAATTATTTTTGTAACTTTAATAATAGGATTTCTAGAATGTATTTGCTTACTTCACTGTATCTGCTACCTCAGAAGATGGATCTGGTGTATCTCTTGGCTGTTGCACTCAGGTTTTAGACTATTCAGTTTTCAGCTTTGCAGGACACCAGCCCAGTTTTCAGGGAGATAAGATGTTGGCTGACACAAAACAAACTTGCCAGTGAGATTTATTTACTTACTTGGAAGTGGAAATGTTGTTTTAATAATCCAGCCAGCCCAGGAGTGGAGGTGCTGAACATTCTCATGGCTGCTCTGGAGAAGGCTTTGCTGTAGCTTGGTGTGGTCCCCCCTCTGCCTGCAAAGTGTGCTCTGCATGGAGGGCAGACAACCCAGCCTGGGAAGGAGAGAACTGCAGGAGCAAGGACTGTTTTTCTTCCCCAAACTTTGACAATTCTTCATCTAGATATTTATATTTATCAAGAGCGTGTGAGACAGAATGTTTTAAGACCAGTGTTTTTAATGGGTTGGTGAATCCTGGTTGTCTGGAGGGTCAGTGACACTGGCCAGCCCCAGCTCACAAGGAGCAGCCAACAAGCTTCTCCTCTGCTCTTTTGGTGAGAGATGCTCCATTTGACAGAAGAAAGCAGCAGCCTGAAACTTTCACTTGCTGTCAGTTCAGTGAGTGCAGGGCACCTCTTTCAGAAGTGAGGTGTGTTCATAATTAAAGATTAATTTACTAGCACTAAACCCAAAGCTTTCCTCAAAGTCTACTGTCAACAGACACGCTCCCTTTCAGTGACATTTGCATTTCTAATTGGGGCTGCTTATTACCAGAAAGCCTCTGCAGCTGAGATTTAATTTTATATATTTACTGGTTGTTCTCTTCAACCAGTGCTCTGCAACTGATATTACCCAGTCACCCTTGCAGGGTGTGTGTGCCTCTGAGTGGGCACAACTTCATCCCACCAGATGGCCAGGAGCACGAGCATGTCAGGAAGCCACAATGTGCCTCAAGACAATGTCTTGTCAGTGAGAAATGCTAAAAAGGTCAGTCCATATAGAGCAGCCAGACTTGGAGGAGCAAGATCAGAAATGGAGAAGGCCAGCCCTCTGCTTTTGTGCCATGGCTAATATTTTCTCTGTTCTTTCAAACTGGAATATTTCTACTTCAGAAAATACATTTAGACTTAGAAATCTTGATAGGTATGTGAATCACTTTCCTTCTCTAATTTACTGATTGATATTTTTTTCTTTTGTCCTGGAAGAACTGATATTAAGGACTCTATTTAACAACTTGCAGCACACCTTTTAGATCCTCAGTGACAGGAAATTGCTAATAAGAGGGCTTCCATGTCATGGTGCTCCCCATCCCTATTTCCTGCTTTAGGGTAGGTATGAAAATCCAAGGGCAAAGTCCTGTACAAGCCATGAGAGAGACAGTGCCTGCCCAGAAGAGATTGCTGCTGGAATAGACAGGAAAGAAAGGAAATATTATTATTCCTCTTTAACAGATGGGAAACCAAGGCACAGAGAGTTGAAGAGGCTTGCCAAAAGTCAGACAGAAATCTGAAAACAGCCAGGAACTGAATCCAGGTCTGCTGAGACTCAGGCCAGTGCCTTAATCACTCGATTCCTCATAGTTATTATATTTCTGCAGTTGTTATTCACTAGGATAGACTATGAAATTTTTGCCTCTAGCTATAGCTACAGTGCTCCTACAGCATCTTCTACACTCCATGTAATTCCTCTCCCTTTTTTTTTCCCCATATGTGTCAAAAAGTCCCTCTCCCTGCTTATGAAGGTGGTCAGCAAAGCTCTGCCTTCATTTGTGTGCTCCAGCCCTGACTTGCTTCACAAACAAATTCCTTTCTTTTCCAACACAGATTCCATTTGCCCACAGCCTTGTGACAATTCCTGCCTGGTGCTGAAAGTGCCGTGGTTCTCTACAGAACCTTCACAAGGATGCTGTGAAAACCTCCCAAACTGAGATGCTCAATCGTTGGACAGGAAGAATTTGTGGGTGCTCCCACACATTCCAGCCCAAAGCCTGGCCACAGACCCTGCACACAGCTCAGGGCTGCAGGAGTTTAAGCAAAGAGCTTATGCAAATCCTCTCCTATCCATCATGGAGGGGAGTCCTTCATACTTCAGGAATGATGGGAGAAACAATCTATCGATATTCCGTAATGAGCATAAATGCCCTTTATAAATTGTTTCCCTTTTATTGACTCTAAAGTAAATGTAGCCATGAATGCTGTACATTAATACATTTTATACCTTCTAATGATTTGATGGCCTCATATATCCAGTAATGCTGAGAATAATCATTAGATTGTAAGGAGTGCAAAATATGTTTTATCACTTGAAAATGGAATTCCTTCTTGAAAGGTAAAACCAGTGGTAGATCATTGATTTGAAAGGTCAGGGTTAAAAAGCTTATTAAGGACTGGGTTAAGCTCTAGTAAAATTCTTTGTTTTACTCAGCTGTATGAAGCATTTAGCTAAGTGAGACTCTTCATTAGGACATTAGTGCTTTTATACTAGCTGTGTAAGGTAAGAATCAGTAATTTCCAGCTTATGCTCAGAAAAAAGGCATCGACAGTGGCACACACTCCAAATAACACCAGGTGACACGTGGCCGTGGGTGCAATGGAAAACAACTGCTGCAGCATCCAGGGGTGGGGGGCAGCTGGTGTGAGCAATCCCTGCCTCTCCCTGTCCTCTGTGGGGACCCCCAAGCAAGCCTTGGCCAGGCACATTAATCAGGTTATCAGATATATCAGGTTATCAGACATATCAGGTTATCAGATGTATCAGGTAGTACACCAGATGACCAGGTAGAAATACTGGCTTGGGTTCCAGATGCCACACAGTCGTGTCAGGATGCCACAATGCTGAGTTAGTGAGCCCCAGCTCCCTACTGGGGTCTGGATTAGCTAAAGTATGATGTTCACAGGGTTGCAATGCTTCCTGCCTCTGAGACAGGGAGTTTCTGCCCAGGGAAAATGTGCCTGTCCCTCCCACTGCTCCTGATGTCACTGCACATGGAGAAAGGCTCTGTATTTTGGGTACAGCAACAGTGCCAGCTCAAGCTCATTGTGATTGCCCTGTATCCCTCTCAGCCATCAAAGCACAGACAGATCCCAGAAGCAAGGCAGGGTGGGACCATGGCAGGGGATGCTGCTTGAGAGTGATGGGAATTTTTGAGCTCATGTGGGAAATGTGGGTATTTCAAGGCCCACATGAGCAGAAATGTTCATGCCAGATGAAAATAAGAAAGGTTGTTGTCCAGCACCACACTGTCTGACCTTGAAGAAGTAAAAATAATTAGGAAGAAATTCTGACCTGTGAGGGTGGTGAGAACTTGGCACAGATTACCCAGAGAAGCTGTGGCTGCTCCATCCTGGAAGTGCTCAAAGCCAGGTCAGGTGGGGCTTGGATCAGCCTGACCTTGTGGAAAGTGTTCCTGCCCATGGCAGAGGGGTTGGAATGAGAGAGGTTCAATCTGGAGAGAGAAGAAAAATAAAATCCCTGTAAAGATCATTAACCATTGGAATGGGTTGTCCAACTATGTTATGGAATCCCTGAACATGGATGTTTTCAAGACCTGAGGAGCCACAACCCAGAGCACAACTGTCACCAGCCCCTCAAGGAATGTTCTCTGAAATCCCACAACAGAAAGCAGTGCCAGTGGAAAACGTAGCAAAGATTTCCAAATATGCCACAGATTCCAAAAGCTACGATGTCAAAACCACTTTCTGGTTCTGTCAGTTCAGCATTTCCACAGACATTTATTTTGGACAGAACAGAGGAAATCCAGTTGGAAGAGACCTACCAGGATCATCAAGTCCACTTGAGTGCTGACCAAAAGTTAAAGCCTGTTAATGACAACATAGCCTGTTTGTGAGGCACTGACCAGCCTGGGGCACTGATCACCTCACTTGGAAGATGGTTCCATTGTTCCTCTTGAAGGACCATGAAGAAGATTATTCTTCTGCCAGCATCTTCTTCCTACACTTGTCCTCATCATTTGCCACTTGTTTCTAACAAAAAAGAGAGGCCTAAAACTCTGTCATACCATAAGTTGCTTTTAAATGTTTTTAATGGAACAAAATAACAATACAGAATATAATATCCACAGCATGTGCTTGGTGCAATGTAATTGCTCTGGGATACTCAATTCTTTTCATATAAAGCAGCCGTACCAACCCAACCATCGAAACAACTTTAATATTTTATAGTGAAATTAAATTGCAGATTAAAACAGATGGTTTGAACATTTCATTACCAGCCATGGTGCTTATTTGCTGACCATTGGCTGGTATATGTAAACATATAAAAAGCAAAAGAGCCCTTGGATACAAACCATACTCTCCCTCAGCTTTTCATTCATGGTTACAGCATGGTTATGAATGTTATGGATCCAGACAGGGTCTTTAAATGTGCTGAATTCAATTTACTTGTACTGATGAAAGGAAGAGGTCATGGAAAGTGCAGAATGGGTGGGAAGAGTATAGAATATTTGTTAATTGTCCTGCTGATGCATTTCAGCTCACAGCTAGGCAGGTCCAGAGCTTCTGCACCCTCGTGGCACAGAAACCTGGCACCAGGACACCTTCCACTATCCCAGGGTGCTCCAAGCCCTGTCCAGCTTGGCCTTCAACACTTCCAGAGGTAGAGCAGCCACAGCTTCTCTGGGTAACCTCTGTCAGAGCCTCACCACCCTCAGAGGAGAGCATTTCTTCCTAATATCTAATCTAAACCTACTGTCCATCAGTCTGAAGCCATTACTCCTTGTCCTGTCACTCCAGGCTAAGGTAAATAGTCTCTCTCTATCTTTCTTGTAGCTCTCTCCAGGTACTGAAGGCCAAAATTAGGTATCCCCAAAGTCTTTTTTCCAGGTTGAGCCATCCCTGTGCTACAGGACAGGGCTGGCAGCTTGTGACAGAGAGGGCAGCACCACCAGCCCATCAAACAAAACAAAAACAACCTGTCCACACTGAATGAGTTAACTCTGCCTTCAGAGCCATTAAATAAACCTTCACAATTACAGCAAGTATTTCCCCATGTTTCAATGTACCAGCTGCACTCAGCAACTTTGCCCCAGGTATTTAATTTTTCAGATATTGTCAAACAAACAGAATTCTACTCTAAAAATAATTACGAACAAATCTATAAATGTATTTAGCTTTGACAGAGCTGAAGTGAATAGATGTTTCTTAAAAGTGTAGAAGACATGCTTTCAGACGTTTTCCATGCTGGTTACTGCTGGGTTGGTGAAAATGTAAGGATTTCAGGGAGCACGAGGATGAGCCAATGATATTCTGTTTTATCTCCACTGCATGATGCAGTAACATCATGAAGGAATATCAGCACCCAGCAAGAACACAGCATGTGCATTACAACCTCAGGATTAGGATAGGACACATTCCTCTTTTGCTGACAGTACATTCAGCAATCCCAGTCAGGATTTCCATCCAAAAGAGTCAAGTCTGAATGAGCCTGGGCATCTGCTGCCCAAAGGATTGGAAAAGAGGTTTGTGTTTGCACAGCTTTAGGGTGAAAAAAAATCAAGCTTTGTGCTAAGAGTCTTGTGACGCTCTTGGAGAGGTGAAAAAATGGAAAGGTTCAGGGGATAGATACAGTCAGCAAAACAAACAAATAGAAATCATCATTAAATTTGCCCTCACTCTCCCAGTTCAGTGTTGGAGCTTCTGGTGGGTTTTATGAATTTAAGATCTGACCAGAACTCCCAGCCATGAGGGCAACGTCTTCTCTTGACTGGTACTTCCCTGGGCTTGCTGGGAGCACTGGTTCCAGAACTGCTCCTGCCCAGTCACTGACCCAGGGTGAATTACCCCAGCTCTGGGGAATAATGGACATCCATCACACAGGACAGTGCAGGGCCTCATTTCCTGCACAGGGGCTGAAACCTTGAAACAGTGATGTGCAATGACACATTCACAGGTGTCCACATCTGCTTCCCAATTTAAACCTTAAACCCTGGTTCTGCAAGGGCTTTAAGGAAACAATTTTCCAAAGAGGAAAGTACAGGGGAAGGCATTAGAGGCAGAGGATCACCTTCTTGTGACACTGCTCTTTCAGGATCATAGCAGCATCTTCAGACATATAATCCTTGATCCTTGTGCGTTAGAGCTATCATGCAGAAAAGTTTGTTCAAATAATAGCATATTGTTGACAACAAACTAGAAGAGCTATTTAAAAAGAAAACACCGTACAATGCATGCTTAAAAGTGTAAAAAAAAAAAAAAAAGCGAATTGTATTTTAAAAATCAGTATTTATCAATAGTCCCAGCTATAACTGGAGATTCACAGCATGGATGCTGAAAGAATGGAGACAGCATGGTAATGAAAAAAGCGTATCCATCATCAACAATACAATACTTACTGTGACCTAAGGTCAGGTTTGTACAGTTACACCAGATGTTAGATTTCAGCCGTTCTTTGAAATGAAGAAACACAATGGTTACTATTCCTGTAGTGTTGTGGATTTCATTAAACAACACGTTTATCTTTCAGCTTTAAAATGTAGAGCAAGATTAGGATATTCTAACATTTAGGTTTCAGAAGGATCCAGTACGCATAATATAAAGTAGGGGGCTGGCTCTATAAAAGAATTACTATTTTGAATGCAACAGCCAGATCTTTCCTGTGGCAAAACTGAGAGGCAGCAAAGGAAAGGGTGAAAGCAGCAGATGCAGTAAATAGCTCTAATGGTGTGGCTGTTTATAAATCAGCCCAGGACAGGGTGTGCTTGGCCCTGGGGATGCCCTGCCCCCTGACACTGCGAGAGCAGCCCTGACTCTGAACAGGGCTTGCTCTTCTCTGTGCTTTAGCTTTTTTCCTCTTTTCTTCCTTCTCAAGCGATAACAGAGGAGTGGGGCCATCATTAGAAGAGCCTGACCTGAAAAGAGGCTGGAATTGCTGAGGGGTTTCTTTGGTCATCCCCTCTGAACCAGACTGGTCCAGCCCTGGCTGCTCTGATGCCTCTGAGCTCAGCCCATTTCCTCAAATAGCAAACATTCCCTTGAAATATTTCCCTTACCTTCTTTATCTAAGTCCCTTTAGCAGTCACTGTGATTTTACACAGTTGTATAGCTAATTTATTAGACATGCATGTATTTATATATGAATATAGTATATGCTATATATATATATTTATACATACAGACATATATACAAATATACACACATATTAGCCTTAAGAAATAACTGCCACTCTGAAATCATATTCCCAGTCATTACTATTAATCAGGAATACTCACATTCTCAGGCTGAACAGAAGAGACAAAAGACAGGTTTGCAGTAGCTACCAAGAAGCCTTTAGATTATCCTCTCTTCTGTCTTCTTCAGCCCAGAACTCTGCATTGTTTACAAACACCCCCTGTTTTGGACAAAGGAGGTAAGGCAGAGGAGCAAGGTCCATGTCCTGAATTATTTCATTGAAAATTAAAGCTTTGTAAAAGTGTACACATTTCATTAACTTCGCATTGCAGGCTTTGCAAATATTCTAAGGGATGCTAATCTCCTGGCTTTAATTAGATTGAAGGTCTCTTGCAAAGGCTATCATTTTAATATAAAATGAACCATCTTTTAAGCTTTTTGAATTAGAAAACAAGAGCTCCCATTTTAGATCAACAGTTACACACTGAAACAAAAGAGGTTTGGATTTTTTGCAAAGTTAAGGTTTTTGTACTACCTATCGTGCAATTGCAGAAGTCAGGCAGTGCACACATTCTGTCTGGAGTATGCTCATAGAATCACAGACTGGCTTTGGTTGGAAGGTTCCTTAAAAGATTATCTTGGTCCATCCCCTTGCCATGGCCAGGACACCTTCCACCACCCCAACCTGCTCCTGCTCCCTGTCCAACCTGGCCTTGGACACTTCCAGGGATGGGGCAGCCTCAGCTTCTCTGGACAACCTGTGCCAGGGCCTCACCACCCTCCCACAGAAGAATTTCTTCCCAATAACAAATCTAAACCTCTTCATTTTGAATCCATTTCCCCTTGTCCTGTCACTACATGCTTTTGTAGATAAGGTCTCTACGTCTTTCTTGTAGGCCCCCCAAGAGACCAACACCCCTGTTGATAGCCAACACCTCTTTTACACTAATTCCACCCCAAAACTTCCCCTGGATCAGGGCCTTGCTGGCACACTGGCCCTGTCTTTGTTCCCCTAGAGTGTTTCTGTGCAATATCAAGTTGAGTCCCAGAAGAATTGCCCATAGTGACCCGAGAGGAGAGGAGCAGGGCACTGCCCCTGGGACACCACAGGGGTAGCCTGGCTGTGAGCATGGGATAAGTTCAGTGCTGGGCTGAGATGTTATCTCCCCTACCAGGGACTGCACTGAACTATTTGAAATCTGCAGCTCTCATCTGTCCCTGTTCTCCTGCTATTATCCCCTGCTAGGAGACGAATTTTTATATTTCTGACCAAGATGCAATCTTCTTTCCCTTATCAAACATAATAGAAAATGCTGTAGTTATAGAATAACAAACTCATCTCCTGGATAGATGTCAATCTATTTTTAAGTGTGGGATCAGCTTGGGAGCTGCCTGTGACAGTGTATCACTTCATGCCAACGTGGTGCCTCCTCATTTCTTATTTCACTCACCTCCAGCCCCCTGCCTTTGGCACACATTGCCTTGGGTGTTGCTCCTTTTCCCTTTTCATCTGGTTCCCCTCTGCTTGCAAGGGCCCAATCCTGCCTGCTCCCACCTTGCAAGTTCCAGTTTAGGTAAATGGACTCTCCTGCTTTTGTGCTATTTCTTTCTCAGGCTTCAGCCCTGTCTGGTTACTTCCAGCTACGTTCATCCAAGCCCAGAAATTGCTTGTACAGCTGTGCAATTCAGCTTTGCACACTTTGCTGTTGGACTTTTGGACCCATAATACGCTTATAAACAATCTTACTCTGTCCTTTGAGGACCACATTTTGGAGGTGAACATATTATTCATGGAATCATGGAATAGTTTGCATTGGAAGGGAGCTTAAAGCTCATCTTGTTCCAAACCCTGCCATGGACAGGGACATCTTCCACTGTCCCAGGCAGCTCCAAGCCCTGTCCTCCCTGGCCTTGGGTGCTGCTCTGGTAGGGCAGCCTGTACTAGTGCCTCACCACCCTCACAGCAAAGAATTTCATCCTGATATCTAATCCAAATCTACCCTCTTTCAGTTTCTTTATAGTCAGATTTTGGAATCTGACTGCAGAGAGAGCCTTGCAAAACCTTTTTATTCGTACTTGTAGGGAACAGACACCCAAATCTACTGCTAGCATTAAATCCAGTTGGAATACTAGTTAATTAAATAATGACGTTTTTTCCCTTTCTTTCAGTTCATCATTCATACCAACTGGGTGTACAGACTCTTCAAAACTAAGAGGGCTAAGCTCCAAGTATAAATTTAATTAATCAATAATTATAATTTTTAAACAATCTTGATTTATTAAAAATTGACCTCCAGAAAAAGACCTGACTCCATTAATGTCTGCGTTTAGTTCTCCGCTGCTGACAGTCTTGCTGGGCAAGTTTCCTTTAAGAGCACAAAGTCCTCAATTTCATTTCTCCAGTTCCCTAATTTTGATTCAGAGCCACATCTTTGTTTAAAGGTTTATGTAGATAAACCTCAATTTTGTCAATCTCAATTTTGTATAAGAAGTAGGATCAACTTCTAATTTCCAATGTTAAATCCTACGCTCTACTTTCCACTGCAATATTCTTGAGATGACTGTTCCAGGTTAGATCCCATGCTGGGTTCAACACTTAGAATAAACTAAAGTAACAGTAACTTCATGTACTCATTAAGAACACGGGTTTGCTCTGAAACTATCTGATATGCAGTGAGATTTCAAAGTTCAGGTGAAGATATGCAACCGTGGCATGGGCAATAACAATGACATTGGGAACTGCCAAAAATATAAATTCTCTGCTTTTCTATGACTTAAGGACACATAATAATACAAGTAACATTTTGTGATAGCCTGTATAGGAAACAGATATGAAAGACCTTCCCAGGGAGTGCCCAGCTGCTTGATAATGGGATGTCATTTTAAACACCTAGTGAGAGGTGAAAACTTATTTGCCACCCTATTTTCTTCAGTATAGAACCTATTGTAAGTGTTCCTGGGGTGGCTGCTACATACCCAAACATCAGCAGAGGATCAGCACAGGGGCTTGAGGCTGCTGGGCTGCCAGGATGCTGCACTTCCCTCCTGAGAGCATTGATCCATGAGGCTGCAAACAGGGTGGTGAGCTCTGGAGAGTTCTGCCTGTAGGGAAAATAAATTTCTCTGGCTTTTCCAACCTCACCTGTGCTGCAGACAACCAGTAACCACAAGCATTGCATTCCCCTTCCTCGCAGAGCAGTGCAAGAAGACACATGCATTAGCACAGCAGATATTTGAACGTTATTAAGAGTGTGAGAAATGGTCATACTGAAGTAAAACCAAAGTCCACCGAGAGCATTGAACTCTGGGATTTGGTGCCTAGGAGAAGACAAGGTGCACAGAAAACACAGCACCCACTGCCAGCCAGCCAGGGTTAGCTCCCCTTGACAACATCTCACTCTTCACGTGTCAGATTGACCTAAAAAAGCCTTTTCCTCTACGTGCTCTGACAGGTGCTGTATTTGAACAAATGTTAATAGACAGCATATTAACTCTGACGGCTTCAGATCACCGAGGTATGTGTCTGAGTTTGCATCTCCTGGATAAACATTCCTGACTCTCATCTGCTTTGATCAGTATCACTCACTCTGTGATCCCTGCTCTTCCCCAGCGTCGTGACAAATTTTTGGTTCCGTGTCAACATCAATGTCTCAGTGGCTGTAACTGTGGTTGAGATGGGCCACTTCATCTCAGTATCACATCCTGGTGGTTCACAATTGATCTGAGCACACTCTGAAAGTTTTATGAGCATCCCATTGCCAGGGATTTTTACGACCTGGAAAGTGCAGGCACATTTCTACTGCCACAGCACAGAATGGAGGCAGAGAGGGCTATAGCACACTCAGACCCTTTCCGACTCATATTTCACTTCAAAATCTCTCTTGTTTAACCACTGGGCTGGAAAGCAGGAAGATTTGTGACATTTTTCAGGCCAAGGTAAGACAGCAGAAAAAATTAATTACAGAATTACAGAATCATCAAGGCTGGAAGAGACCTTCAAGATCATCTAATCCAACTGTCAACCTCATACTACCATAATCACTCCTATACCATATCCTAAACCATGTTATTCTAAACATGGAAAACTCCCAATGAACAAGGTTGGCATTACACTTTTTACAGGACTCAGAATCTGACACATATTCAATGGGACTGTTGTGTCTCCTGTGTTTCTGCTACTTTTTTTCCTATTTTCTTCTTTAACAGTAGTAGAATATATATTTGGAAACAGATCCATAGCTTAGCTTCATCAGCTTCAGTAAAGCCATGCTTATTTTGATCATATGAAGTTCTGCCTTTAAATTTTAGAGGATATAAGAAAATGCCCTAAAAGAGCTCTAGACTGTACAGTCCACTGATTTTTCTCTGTCTTCAATTCCCCTTGCCCCAAGCTATTACCTCAACCAACTTGTTTGGTTTTTTCTTTCCCCTAGTGACTGGTTTACATCTCAGGTACTTAGAACAAAGAGTATTGTTTTGATCTGTGTTTAAGGCAGCATGTTCTGGAAGCCACTTGCATCATAGTCAGCATTCTGCCTTTTTTATTTTTTTAAATAAAGACAATTCTTATCTGTTACAACCCTACAGAGAGGCTTTTTTTCTTGCATAGAGACAACTGCAACATGCAAAAATTCTAGTTGTTAGAGCCTGCCACCTAAAAACTAGGCTCATTTTCAAACCACATGCTCCAATTAATAAATAAAGTCTATTAGTACTGAACTATTGATCAAACATAAGAATCAGGGATTCCAGCATCATCTCTTTCTCTGTAGGCTGCTACCTCCACCAGTCCTTATAAGTTAACATTTGAATTGGAATTATCCCTTGTAATTACATTTATATTAATAGAATTAGAAGGCAAATGCTCTTCTGAGTTTTATCTTTGAGTCATAAACTGAATTCTCACTTCAATCTATTGCGCTTGCACAGAGATTTACTGTATGTGAACCTTGTAGTAATTTTGAGATTGAAACTTGGGCAATTCTAGGGACAGACAAGATCAAGAGACAGATTTGTCTGCTCTCAGGTGGCTGTACCCCACAAAGCTTTTCCTTTTCCAAACCCTTATTGGTTGCTCTTAGCAGCCCTTTCTGTAACCCAGTCCTTGCATCAACTGCTTAGTGTGTACAGAAATGTTTATATCCCTTGAGCTCGAGCCTCCTTTAGTTTCTCTTCATTTCCCTTTCTTAGAGCCTGTCCATTTGTTCTTGTATTTGACACTAGTTTTCTGACATCTCTCCTAGCTATTCCCCTTAGAATCGTGTATAAAATAATGATGTCCACCCTGAGCTTTCCTCTCTTCAAAAAGCACTGACCTAGTTTCTCTGCTTTTACAGTAGAAGTTCTCCAGTCCCATGTCAACGAGGTTGCCCTGACATATCTTAGCTGCGATAGTTATCTCTCTCTTTTAATAATGGCATCCTGAATGGGGATTATTTCCTCTAAATGCATCTTCATCTGTTCCCTGTAGACTATTTCCTTTTGAGTTACTTCTGATTGATCTGTTTTTGGTGGTAGGGCTACGCAAAGATAGCTCTGATCTTTCTATCCAGGGCCTGACCACAGGTGATGATTCCTGTGGACTTTGGCCAGAATTGGAGCCTTTGATAACATATTCCCCAAACCTGTATAAAACACAATGAAAAAAGCCATAGTTTAAATTGCTCTTTCTTATTATTAATGGAGCAGATCCTCAGCAAGAGTAGTGGGTCACTTAAGTCCTTGGATGTGTGCAGAGATGACAATATTGCCTAGTAGCTACAGAATCGTTATTTTTGTACAGTACCACTCACTTATTTTCCTTCGTTTGCACTACAATATTTCTTTTCATTATGTCCAGGCTCACCCTTTTTCCTAAAGACCTGACCCTCCATCATCAAAGTGAGGGGGAGATTTCACCTAGGCTTCTGCAGGCACATCATGAAGGCCTGGATTTTACTTTGGGTAAGTTTTTAGCATGCTTTGGTTTCTCTTTTTATTTTTTAAATTCACTGCCCATTCCCTTTCATTCCTCTACCCCGCTTATTTTTTTATTTATGCTTTTTTTTGTGTGTTCTTTATCCTTTCTCATTGACCTCTGACTGACAAAGTGCTCATGGGCTGTAGAAACTTCCCCTCATCACTTACTGTGACGCTGCTGCAGGAACTGGAGCCTCTCTGCTGTCCCTGCAGCCTTTGGCTACAGCACGGCTGCCTGCCTTTGGATTGATGTTTGGCATGGTCCCATCAGGGTGCTGAAACAGAACTCCAGTGCCTTGGGTCCCTTCAGGGTCTGCCTGCTGATCTGAGCTGGGATGGGCTGGATGTGACACTGCTCTGGTTTACGTTTTTGAGCTATCCAGAACGGGTAAGCAATTTTCCTTTCTGATATTTATTGAAGAATGGAGGTGTCCTCCATCACCTGCCTTGCTTCAGCCTCAGAAACTCCTTGCGCCAGCTGGTTGCTGTGTAAAGATCATTTTTACTGCACTGTTGGGGAAAAATAAAGTTGACTTCTGTACAGTTTGTCTAATTTTGTGTGGCAAACAGCAACAGGAACATTTGCTAATTCTGTTTGCACTGGTTGCTCCCTGCAGCAGGGGCCATCCTGCCTGGCTGGGGAGAGGGTGTTGTTTTGTAGGGTGTTAGTTTCCATCACTTGGGATTTGATATTTTTCACAAGTGGGTGCAATCTTGATTTACTGATGTCCCCTTTTTTTTTTTTTCTGCTTTTCCCTAAAAATAGATTGTATCTATCTACCAAAAATGTGCAGCTGGTTGGGTAGTTCTTCCGAGTGCTTTCTGTGCAATGAAGACCAAAATGGCAAAGACATAAATAATTGATTCTGTCCCACTGAAACCCCTGGACTTGTTCCCCAAGCCTGTCTTTCATGTAGATATATTATCTCACTGAGAATTTCTTGTCAAACTATGTTAAGTAAATAAGAGAGGTGAAATATCAGCAACAAAGCTAACAAATGGAGCCGAATGCTCCACTTGAAAGAACAGATCTAGCTGTTTACCATGCTAATCTGAAATGAAATGAAAATGTATGTTTTTCATCTTTTCAGACAAAGATCTTCAAATACAGGTAGCTAAGGTCTTTAACAACACAGATTTATTTTTTTTTCCAAGAAAAACCCTATTGTGGAGGTATTTTATGTGTCTGTGTGCCTGGATCAGTGTAGAAACTGAAAAATCTATTATGTTGATAATCTTACCAGACTGAGCCTTTTATCATAATATATTTATAGTTTAATTTGCCTGTTTTATATGTACCCACCTTACCTTCTGATGCCGTGAAGGGGATGCAGGCACTTCTGCATGCTCTGAGGTTTATGCTCCCTTTGCCATACTGAATCCCTTCTCATGGCTGCTCCAAGTCTGTTCCACTGCTATCCTCATGGCCCCACTGTGAGCCCCTTATGAAATCTGGGCAGCAACCACGTCAGTTAGTTATTAGCAGTTGGTTATCAGTAGCATCTAATATTTGTTGAGTTCCAGTTAGCAATTTTTTGATATTTGGGCAGCCAGGGACTAACTATGTGTTATTCTTTGCTTCAGAGAGATTAAGCTCGCTTTGCAGCCTGGTCCCAGCAGCTTTCCGGAGGGAACATCCTCCCCAGACAGGCTGCACACTGCTAATTACAAGGGAAATCCTGGCAGTGTCAAAGCCGGTGCCAAAACCTCCCTGATTGCAGCAATGCCGGGATCTCACCAGATGTCTGGATTGTTTATCCATCTGGGGGTTTCTTGCCCGGCTTGTTTGCTGGCCGGCCTTGACCTTGCTGGGGAGCCAGGGCTCCTCGTCCACCCCCGCAGGAGAAGCACTGCTTCTGACGCAGCTCCGGCCCCCAGCCCCATCTCTGGCTGACGTACCTCTGGCGTTTCCAGCCTGTGACATCCAGGGAGGAAGAGAAGTGTCTCATCCGGCTGTGGCTGTCCCTGCCTTTCCGCTCCTGTCACCCAGACCTGGCACGGGGCTCCCCAGCGACCATCTGCCTCCAGCTCCGGAGGGAGCGCTGCTCCGCGGAGCGCTCAGACAGACAGACCTACGGGGAAAGATGGGTGCGAGCCTCGAGGAGCCTAGTTGTTAAGGAGAGACAGGAATATGCAAGTAATTTAATTTTTCATGCAAAACTCTGCTAGGAACTACCAGACTTTCCAAAATGTATTCCAAAGAAATGCAGAGATAGATTCCCGACTGGCATTAATCAGTGCTGATTAAGTCATGAAGCTACCCAATTTCTGCCTGGTGAGTACTTTTCCTGTCATTGATTTATTGCCTTCCTTAGAAAAATAAGACCTGGGAAATAAAGAGTTCAAGTAAATTTGCTCAGTTACCCAGCCAACTGTTGACTGTGGTACCAGGGATAATAAATGTTCAGAGGAAATTCCTCGTGCACATTCATGCACTGAGGCCAAGAGCAGAGGTGTCCCGTGGGCACTCCAGCCCCTACAGAAGCTGGAGGACACAGCTCAGCTGCAGCAACACATTCAGGGCCTGGGAAGAGCAAGAAGAAGATGGGAGCGGGCTGCCCAAGCTCCCTGGACATCTCTGGGGACACAGCTGATGACAGGTGCCTGCAGACAGCCTGGTGCACCTCTTCCCTCAATGGGGAAGAGGGAAATGTGCTTTTCCTCAGCCTGCCATGGGAATGGCTGTGCTCATGGGTGAGATCCAACACTTGCTACCAGTATTCCTGTTGGTACCTGGCCACCAGGTGCTGTTTCTTTCCTCATGTTTATAAGGAAACTCCTCTGTGTGTATGAATTCAGGCTTGCCGGCTTGGGCTGTGTGCGGGTTATTGTTTTCCTGCAGACACATGGCATTATGGTTAAGTCACTGGATATGCTAACACCACCATCTGGATTTGTTTTTCAAATGACACCACATTATTTGTTAAATACTCTCTACCCCATCTTCTTTAAGATATTTATGAATAATTCTGCAGATGTGTACATGGGACAATTCTTATCAGTTTTATTTGTTTGACTCACCTGTTTGCCTATAGCTCAATTTAGAGCATTTGTTGCATATTTTCATTAACCTGATATGACAAACTTCTTTCATAAATGCATGAACTACACAGCATGAAGAGTACAGCTGCAAGAGGCCACCTGCTAGGGACAACATGTGGGACTCTCCAAACCACATAAATGTTTTGATTTTGGGGTATCTCTTTTATGACATTACCAATGAATCTGGGCCTTGCAGGAGCTCATCCCTTGGAGAAGACATTAGATCCTTTACAGGATGTATATCACCCATTCCTGAGCAGTTACTAACACTGCAGAACAGAATTTATGACATGGTTAGCAAATCCATCCATTTGCTACAGTAATTTGCTAAGTATAAGAAGGAGCTTTGGTTTAATATGATGGAGCAAAGTGAGATAGCTCTACAAGACACAGTTAAACTGCAAGGAAAGGATTTCTTCACACATGGTCTTAAGCCCTGTCTCCCTTTTGCCTGTCAAAGGCACACAGACCTTTTGTTTCTCATCCTATGACTCAGCTCAGGATGAAAGTCCCTCGGTGTGCTGTAATCATGCTTTCACAGGGCCAGAAGAAGAGCACTTAGAGCTCTATTACCCAAACTGTGCACACACTGACCATACATTTGCTGTATCAGGTGTTTAATGAAAGCTGCCTTGGTACAAACATGAGCCTATTTGCTCGCCAGTGGCTCCTGTCACCAACCTCATTTAGTGACAATGAACAAGAAAGTTTTTTTTTTTTTTTCCTCCAAACTGGAATATTTACATATTTCAGCCCTGAGGCTCAGCCCACCCCACCCTTTACTCCAGATCTTTGCCTCTGCACCACTGCACTAAATAAATTAACAAGTTATCAACAAGACTGCCAGGCCACTATGGGCTCCCCATTACTGAGGCTGTCATTGCCACTCAGGGCTCTGCTGGAACGTGACAACTTCACAGCAGAAGGTCACTCCCCCCAGTCACTCTCTCACTGCTGCTTGGAGGCAACTTTTCTGAGAAATGATTTGTTATGGTAGAATCAGAGGCACATTTGTTAGTTAATTCATTCTGTAAAACTCAAATGAGATGAAAAACAAGCATAGATCTGACAAATGGCATTTAATTATGTCTGAGCCTAAAATTCATAATACATATTTATGCTGCCCTAAGTCATTTGCAGCCAAGGTCCCTTTTATTCTCATAACTGAGTCCATTTGCTGATATGGGAAGAGGGTGTTGGTGATGGGTTACTCCATGTCCTTTCACTACTTTGCGCCATCCCCTGCTCTGAACAGGCCATGGGCTTTCCCCAAGTTTACAGTGTAGCAATTCTCTGGGTCTTATTATTCCATAGTCCGTACAAGTTATCCAAAGAACTTATAAGTGCCCATTAGTTTTAACTTGGAAGATGAAAATTTCTAATTTCTAATCACATCTTTTCTTTGACTTCTTTGTAGGTGTTTGTTTGAGGCTTTGGGTCTTGGAAGATACCAGGACTGCACTGGGACTGTCCCCCTGTCCCTACAACCTGCCACTGTGAGGAAAAGCTGTTTACTGCAGCAGAGGTGGAGCTGCCTCTACAGTGATACAAGGAGACAGGGTTAGCACAAGCCAAGTGAAGACACGTTGCACTAATGGTGCAGAGGTTTGAGAGAATGTGCAAAGCACAGGCTCCTGGGAAATGGACATTGTGGCTCGTTAGCACACTGAAGCTCTGACCTAGCAAATATTTACATGCACTGAAGTGCACATTTGAAAGGGCTAAATATACACCTGCTCCCCGCTTCAGCTGCCAGACATCTCTAGACTGCATTTGGTGCAAATGTCTTTGACTCAAAAACATATGCTGCAGCTTTGCTGAAGATGTAGGTGTATTTTTATAATGGTTTAGTGCTGTTATTGTAAAAGGAAGGATTTTTTTGGGTCCTTCTCTCAACATATCATAGAGAATCCAACCAGCATCCTGAGCAATTTTAGACTGGAGAGACTCAGGAAAATTTTGGGGTTCTCCCCCTCTCCAGCTTCCTTTCCTCTCTGCAGAGCCAGGAACATTGGAAATACTGACATGACCATGAGGTCAGCAAGAGGCTGCCATGAGCTGCCACTGCAGCCTGAGCATCCCTGCCTGTGGACCACCTCCACCAGAGACAGCAGCCCCAGAGAGCCTCTTCACCTGATCTCCTGAATGGGAGCCTCTGGGGACAGCTGGCCCTGGCACCTCAGGGAGAAGTGATTTCACAGCTCCTGCCTGGCTGCCCTGCCAGCCCTGCCACCTTTCCTGCTGTGGGACTGCCAGCCTGGGGAGCCCTTTTCACCCTCACTGACATCACTGCTCTGCTGATGCTCTGAGAGCATCACTGCTCTCCAGCCACCACCTCCTCCCCTCTCTCTTGGCATGCTGCCACTCAAACTCGCTGGGGAGCACCAGGATTTTTTGTTCTCTGGTGGGAAATTTCATTTGACCCTTTCAAGTGGGACAAGAACAGATATTAGATTTGTTGACAATGAAATTCTTTTATCTGAATTCAACAAAAAGAGGTACAAAGAAAAGATTGCAGCTGTTGAACAAAAGCACCACACCTATTACAGAGTTCATATGCATTTACAAGTGGCACATCAGTGAAGGCTCTCCTCACTCTTGCAGATGAACCCTTCTTCCACAGAAAACTTGTTAATCTCTCCCTCAGCTCTGCCTGCTGTACATACCTTTGGGAAAATGAAGTGTTTGACTGTCTTGCCAGATCTTGCAATGATAGAACTGCTATTAGTAGGTAAAAACTACATTAAGGTGTTTTATCTATCTGTAGGTCTTATAGATGCAGGATGGGACAGCAAGTTAGAACACCAGATACCTCAGGTTGTAATTAAATTCTAAGACCACCATTACCCTAGTGAATAGATACTACTTCATGCACATACTTAGAAAGATGAAGAGGTAGACAGAAAAATAGAAAAATAATATCATAGATGGATTGGTAGGTGGATAGATTTCAGTCAGAAATTAAATTTAATTTGCACTTATTTTCCTGTGTGATAAAGTCACACAGCTACTTAAAAAGTACTATCTAAAATTTAAGGTAAAAAAATCAACTTTGTCAAAAATGAACTCAGACTTGGCAATGGAAACTGAAAGGAGCCCCAAATCCCACATAGCAGTTATCTGACATCATACAGCAACTGCACATGGCAATAATGGCAATAGGGCACCTATTAACTAGAGAAAACCCTGATGAAATTTGTGGGCTTGCAGTCAGTCAATCCTGCAAAAATAGCAAGTGTCAGCCCTCATGCCAGTGAACCAAGCACATGAGAGCAGCATTGGAAAGGACCAGCAAGCGCTTTGCAAGCTCACCAAGGTGGCCCAGGCACTGGGTCAAGAGTCTGAGCTAAGAGTTAAAGAGAGCATGACCATCCCTGAATTCCTGCCCTGTGGCAGTGCCCAGCACAGCTGCTGAGTGCCAGAGCCCCACAAGGCAGCTTTGACTGCTGCCAGTTGGACTTTCCTGAGAAACACAGAGAGCCCAGTCCTGCTGGAGCACAGTTTGTGTTGGCTTCCCTCTCCCCATGGCCCTTGCTCAGGAGATGGAGCAGGCACCAGGCAGGTTCCACATGCTTCATGGCAATGGGTGTCTGCAGAGAAATGGGGAGCTCCTGGGCAGAGGGAGCTTCCCAGCTCCTTTTTGAAGCCTTGCATTCATGTGCAAAATCATAATTACACTGGCCAAGCAGCAACCATTAGGATTAACTAATAATTTATTCCTAGCACCCTGTCCCTTTGTTAAGTCTCACAAACTTCATTTACATCCTTACATAGCCAAGCAACATATTCCTACTTAGAATAAACCATGGTTTCTAACTTCTAAGCAACAAGAACATGTGCATTACTCGATTTACAGGTTTGGGGTTTTTTGCTAATCTTAGATTATCTTCAAGATCTTGAGAGCTGTTACAAAATTCAGATGCAGAGTGAAGAACTCACCCTCTAGGTGCAAAGCCACAGGTCCCCTGCTCCCAGGACATTAGAGATGCCTTTCTCACCTGCTGGATTCCACATGCAGAGCTCCAGGTGCACCACTGAGGCTCTGAGCTTGAGGTCCAGAGCACTTCTGTGGACAAGTGGTGCCATTCAGCAAAGCCTGCAGCAAAACCATGGAAATTTTCCATTGACTTCTGCACAACTCAGCATTTGCTTTGCACTAATGAATGAAGTAAATGTTCAGCTGATTACTTCATGCAGCTTCTACTCCCAGTATTAAACCATTGCTTCATTCTCTATTCCTGTACCTTTACTAAATAGTAGTAGATTATTTTTTGGGATAACCTCATTTTCCTTCCTTCCTTTCTTCTGGTGCCTTTCTAAGGCAGATCTGGAGCTTGCAGGAAAAAAAAAAGGCACAACCAATGAGCTAGACCTCATTAGAGCATAAAGGGATTTTAGGCTCCTTCCTCATCCCACGTGGATTTAGCAGTTTCCTTTTATTCTTTAACATTGTATTATTTACACAGCTGCTCCACGAACTTTTTCTTGTTATATGCTTATTTATTTCTTCCTATTTTTTAAAATTTTAAATTTCTCTCTTTGGATTTTAGAACAGCACCAATTTATTTTTACCACTTAAAAAAATAATTTGCTTGTAATTAAACCTGCAAATCTAATAGTGCCTAAATGTAAGAGTGACGTCTGTTTATGAGGGGGACCCAGGAGCAGGTTTTGAAAGCTGAACCACATCATTTCACGATCCATAATCAGCTTTTAGGGGTTTTCTATTATTATTTCAAGGACCTGGTGTCTAAAAAGGTATCATTTTTCTCACCAGCTTTTGCTGGATGTTTTAAAAAAGGTATTAATGCAGCTGTACAGGTTATAGCTGAGTGTGTGACTGCCCGCTGGATTTACACGCACAATTACCCCAAAAGCACACAACCCTCCAGACTCACACATGCAAAAAGCCTCTTGGCTGGAAAACTCTTGGCATGGATGCTCCATTTCCATATGCAGTCACACTGAATATGCATATACATTAGGTGCAGGAGCACACATACATTTTTCAAATGGGAGGCCTTGGTGTGAACCTAAAGAAGAAAAGACAAATGCTGCAAAAAAGGGGTTTAGGTCAAATTCAGCGAGCAAGGATGAATCTGCTGGGTTGTACTCACGTGCCCTGTACCAACGCACATCATTTTCTGCAATTAAATATGCAAAAAGATGTGTAGTTTTAGGGTTTTTTTCTTTATGCCTTTAAATCCTTTGAAAATTTATAATCATTAATTTTCCTTTTCTGATTCTAATAGATGAAAACCAGCCCAATGTAAATTTTTGTCAAAAAGAGACAACTCAACAGAAAAAAAGTGTTTCTGAGTATCAACATGTTTGAAAATCAGGCAACCAAAGACTGTAAAGATAGACTCAGGTGTCTGAATTTAGACACCTATTTTTTAAAACCTTGGCTTTGAAAATAAAGTATCTGAATGTATATAGAAAATATAAATCACCAGGCACTTTTATTACATGTATGTTTATATAAAGACCCTAGAACACATTTTTAAAATGTAAACGTTCCTTAGTATGTTTAACTATGTGTCTAAAGAAGATGTAGGACAGAAAGAAAACAAAATTTGACAAATGTTTCTGATCAATTCCGAAGAAATCAATAGGAATTCACTCACAGCATGATTTCATTTAACTTTCCATGCTAGGAATAGTAACCTGGCCTTCTGTTAAAGCAAAAGCATTCATAGTTCTTAGCGATTTAATTCTCATGTCAACATGTATCAGGCAGGCAGAGAATGGTTTGGAGACTGGGAGGGGAAGGAGGAATGGATGGAAACACACGGAAATTGTGTGGACTGAGCTATATGGTTGGATGACTTCATTTCACCAAAACCAGCTTTTAATAGAAAACGGGGTTTTCATTGAGATGCATATTTCCCTTCCCCTTTGAGGGAGCAGAAAGTGTCTGTTTCTCAAAACATCTTTTCATGTTTATTTGAAAAATATCTAACACCCAAGAATAGGAACAGCCTAGTAGGGAAAAGAGAGGAGAGCCATTGAATCCTGAGCATTGCATCAGTTCCTTGGTGGGAGCCAGAGCCTGGCTGCCTGGGGTGTCTCCCATCCTGCAGCCACATGATGAAGATAGCGGGAGTTTGGTATTTCCATCATGCACACTCTCAGTGTGCCACAGTAACACCGCAAGAAGAGGGGACAAGCCCAGACAACAAGACAACAAAGAAGAGAATACAACCACAGCTCTTGTGAATGAACTAGGGTTTTTTTTAGCCAAAAGGGTAAGTATTTTGGCCCATGACTCAAATATCACAACAGAGAATTTTGTTTAGGAAATGTCATCAGGTGCATTTGTTGGTTTTTTTTGGTTTTTTCCCCCCAAAAATCAGACTTGAGTGAAGAAAGCCCCTGTTTTCCACCTTCCCAAGCAAGGCAAAACTGCTGGCACTCCAAGCTCCCATATTGAGCTTGCTTCTACTCCCTTAGCAGACCAGAACCTTGCATGGTGTATGGAAACCAATGGAGCATTCAAACCCAGAGAACATCTGGTTCACAATATTTTCTTCTTGCTTTTTCATGGTTGTGCTCCTGGAAGCACATTTGGGTCCACAAGTGCGGGTGTGCACGTATGTCTGTTCTTATTTATTCTAAATATAAACTGCTTTCTGAAAGGGCATTATTCATAAAGAGATGAAAGAGCAGTGTCCTCCTTAGAAGTCTAGTTCAAAACCTGAAGTTGACACTGGGTGCCATATTGGACTAAAGCAAAGTGTGGAAAGAGTGTTCTCCAAATTCAGAGAGAATCCTGGTTGAAAAGTTATGGGTAATGAAAAAGATCCCAGGTTTGCTGCCTCATTGAATCCCCAGTTATATATAAAGCAGATGTCATCTTTGCAATATGTAAGCTAAGCAACTTTATCAGCCAGTGATATCTGAGGGTGGCATTGCTTTGAAATGCACCTTTCTATCTGTGTACACACAAAATTATGTGTGCTCACACACACACAGTCTACGTGGCTTAAACACTATGATTTATTACGATTTTTTCCATCAGGAGCCAGATTTGAATGACCATAGAATTTGTACAAAAAAAGACAAAAAATTGTTTTATTTTCAGGCTGAACTGGTGAGTGAATCTGCAAATGGAAACACCACAAAATCCAGTTTCAGTCCAACAAGCTGAAGAGGCTCTATTATTATGATTTTTATTTTCATTATTTTTGTGGGCAAGGTATGAAGCAAAATAGCTGTGTCTCTTTAGCTGCCTGAACAATAGAAAAGTTTATGCATCTCTTGAGCTGAAATGTTTTTGACAGTTTTCAATTTTAGTTCTTTTGATTTGGTAAGAAATCCGCAAAAATATGATTTTGAAAATCACCAGTTTCATGCTTTATTCCTTTCTCAAAATTAGACTATATTGTCCAACTCCTCTTCACTTACTGTGTCTGAGGGAATCCTAGAAAATAGCTGGAAGAATCAGTGCTGGGCTGTTGCTTAGAAACTGCCTGGGTTTCTATAATATTGACTGATGTAATAGTTATATTGCCCACTTGCATCTGTTAACAAGCAATACAACAGAATCCACAGGTACCAATAAAGAAAAAAACCTGGAATTCATTACTTTCCTTGAAAATTCATCAGTGCTTTTTCTAGCTTGGCAAAATGTTTTTCTCAGGTGCTAATTAATAAAATAGGAGATGTATTGCCTCTACATATATCTGTTTTATTTGGATTTATATATTTTGCCCCAGGGAAAAGATGTTGTTAAGAATGTGGTGTGTTATTATAATTACAATTTTGCAATGCCATAGAAAGGTATGAGGTATGAGCTGTGGTTCTGTGGGATTTTCCTCACTGAGAGCTATAGTGTGGCAATATGACCATTTTCTTAATGTGTTCTAAAAAAATAATATAGGTGCCTTTGTAAAATCAGTAGGACAAGACATTTCTGATGAGTGCTATTAGTAGACTCTCAGCAAAGCCCAAGCAACAGATGAACTGTCTTACCTTAGTAGTATCAGCATTCCCAAATCCAGGGGTGTAAAAAGAGCAGATGAAATGATGACGGCAACAAGATGGACTCCACAACCACTCACGTGAAAATGATGTACTTCTATATTAAGAAAAAAAACCAAAAACTTTTAAGGTACAACAATGAAAGTTTCTCTCTTAAGAACTGGGACTGCAATTTTTCCAATGAAAGTCAAGATGCAAACTCACACAACTGCTGATTCTGGGGTACAAGGAAAGCACCTGAGAGTTAAGTGAACTGGCAGCACTTTGCAGCCCAACCCACAGCAGCTCACTCGTCAGCTGAATGTGACCCAAAGCCTGGCACAGCCACTGGATACACACCCCGTTCAGTGCTCTGGACAGCCCTATGGCCATGCCAAATAAGAGAGATGCTTCACTTGTGTGCACCGTCCTTAGAGAACATCTCACTCCTCACGTGGGAGCTCTGTGGATACAGCAGCTCCTTTTGGAGGCTCCTGATTGAAGTGCCTTTACAAGCCCACCCCCAGCAACTGGCTTCCTGCATTTTGAGGAGACATAATAAAATGATTGCAGCCCAACCCTCAGCTATTAAGTGTGGGGGAAAGCACAGGAAGAGTTGTAGGGAAGAGGGGACTCTGTGACAGTTTTTGTAAGTAAATCTTACTCGAGGGAGGGCGGCTACTGCTTAGATGGATTACATTTGGCTCTATCTGGGGGCCTAGATTTGTGAGGGAAAACAGTTTAAACTCCTGGTTTGCCATTCCACTTGTTCTCAGCAGGCAGAGGAATTGTGTTGGAGTACAGCAAAAGCTGAGGTTGTTCAGTGACAACAAACGCGGGGGCGGATGCTCATCGCCAGCCGTGGGGATTTGGGAATGCAACTCACATTAGTGTTAATGGGAGTTACACGCCTAAATCCCTGCCCTTCAACATGATAATACATAATATACCCCTTAATTTTTAATTCACCAGGGTCTCAATTTTAAAGCATTTTCATATAGTTTGTTCTAATTATAATCATTTTTAATGACAGCTTAAAAATTTCACATGACTGTCTTATCACATACGGTACTTAATTTCTCAAGTGAACAGTTTCCATGTGGTGTATTCTGGGAATTTTGAGAACTAAAACACTAAGGAAAAAACTACTTTGTATAATCAAATGAGATGTTATTATACCACTCTGTTTTATATACACTGGAATAGAGTTTCTCACAGTAATGGTGACCATTTTGAAAAGTAGTTAAAACTGAGACAATTTTTTCTTTAGGAATGTCATTGGCTTAATCTCAATGTTGTGGACCAGGGCTTTTGGTCTACCTCTCATGGTCAGTATTGGTGTAAATTAGTAGGTAATTATTAGTAAGTGCAGGCTTTGGGGAGGCTTCAGCCTATAAATAATTTCTCATTTTCTTCAGGACTTGATATAGACTGCTCTACTGATATATACTGTAGGACTCTGAATATACTGCTACAACATCACTATTTTTATATTAATACATTATCAGTATATGACCATTATATGTTATCTCATTCTACAATAATATACCTATTTATTATTATACTATTATGTAGTATACATAATGGCTGTATTAGTAATACATTAATCTATTAATTATTATATTGACGTGCAGCAGGCAAGCACTCACACATTGGATCAGAAGGACAAATGGCCAAGTTTAGAGGAGGGCCACACACCCCATATCAGATGTTGGCCTTACCTTCAGCATCTCAATGAGCAGGAAAACCAGTAATTACTGAAGTAAGTGGTCTTGCATCACACACATAACAGAGGACCATGTGCCATGAGCCCAGCATCCAGAAACATGCCAAGGACCTTCCTCACCATTCAGTGTGCCCCACAAAGCATCCCTGTACCACCTGGAACCCAACCACAACAGGCACGGACACAGAATTTCACCAGCAACTGCTGCATGTCCCGTTTGAAGCATTTCCCTGCTCTCCATCCAGCCTTTTGAGTTCTCTTATTTCAGTTTCTTCAACTATTGGCTTTCTAGTTTGCCTTCATGTTGATTAAACCAAGTCCTGTTTTATTTTTAGCTCTTCACTTTCAGAGGGAGCAATATATTTTTTACTACTTACAGATATAGAAAGGGCCACTGCCAGAAAATACATGATGAAATAGCCAGCAAAGATTTCAAAACCCACCTAAGTAACTTAAAAACATACCTGCTATTTTCAAGTGATGGAGGGCTTAGACACCAAGTACTGTGTTTGGCAATAGATTTTAAAAAATAAATACCTACCTATGGAGAGCACGTATGACTTAAAAAAAAAACTTCTCAACAATTAGCATTAGTAATTAATAATATTTTAAATGTTTGATTTCAGCTGTGCTTAAGAAGTCATTTGTTTAGTCAGGGGAGAAAACACTCCTGTATGCCCTGAGGTTACTAGATTTCTTTGGACATCTTCATTCTGAACAATTTAGGAGTGCAAATAGGACTTGGACTTTTGTCAGGAGACTATTCTTGAAAGTTTTGCCTGAAAACAAACTTTGTCCTGTAGTTTAATTTTGGATACATCTACCTTGCTTTCCATTAGTGGGAAAAAAGGAAGTGGACTTTATCTTAAAGCACACAAAAATGTTGGACTGCACTAGAATGTCTGCGTCCATGTTTTATATATCCTCTAATTACTGAACAACCGTGACTATAGAGGGGAACTAACTTGCCAAATTAGTAGCCTTCAAACTGTCGCTTTTTATAAAGAGTAAATGATAAAAAGAAATGTAGCACTCATTTGTTAGTCATTTTTATGGGTAGCTTTAATCCGTTTTGTGCGTAGACTCCAGTTGTTGGTATTGTTTCCACTAAAAGAAAAATAATTTGGCTGCTGCTGCAACATTTTAAGCTTTCACTGTTACTATAAAAACAATCCCCAGGAGATTTTTTTTTAGTCTCCTTGTATTGCTGGTTTGCAAGGACTTAGGAAGTAAAAGTTTAAAACGGCCTGGTAACAGACAAATCACTTTTAAAAGCCAGCATTGTACTGGCCTGGGAGTGCTACAGGAAAAGCTACTTTAAAAAAAAAAAAAAAGAAAATGCAACAGTACAAAAGCTAAGCAAGCCTAATTATTTTTTAAACAAATATATGGAGGTCATCTAAACTATGAATGCATGAGAGGCCTTTTCCTACATGTGAATTGTCAGATCCATGCTGGATAGGCATCCAGGCAGAGCTCGGCTTTGTAATGCTGCTCCCAGTAGGAAGGCATCTCAGCGTTTGAGTAATGTACTTTAAAACAACAACGTACTTTTTCTGAACGCATTAAGGGTGAAGTTTTCAAACTGGGGTACCTAAAGATAGATCTGTCTTGTGACAGCACAGAGCTATCTCTGGTCAAGAGTTTTGGTGTAGCCTGGGGCTTTTTGGGTAGGTGTGTTAAATAACAGATTTTCAGCGACTGCAGCTAAAACTTTGTGATTTTCTAATTTTGGTGGAGAGGTTTGTCTGTAATGAAAGTGCCGCCTGAGGTCTTCAAAATATTTCAAATAAATAGACGAGGCTTTTCAGTGGCATACAAGAAAGAGAGGAACAAAAGTCCCACTGGGATTTAAAGAGATTTGGGTGTTCAGCTCCTACAAACTCCCTTGCAAATCCCAGTTCTCTTTCGTAAATGACGGCTGAATCTCGACAGATTTGGTGGTTCATTTTGGCTCATTGTCTGCATCCGCTCAGGCTGGAAGCTGGCCCGGGAATTTCGTTAGACCATGAGAAGTTTCCAGGAGAGTTTTCAGCTCTTGGTTCCCAGGTATCTGAGGCTCTGCCACTTCCACTTCCCCCAGCCAGAAAACGCAGAGACGTGCAACCGTTTGCGAAAAAGGCTGGCCAAACCCTTTCTGAATCAAAGGAATATTCATGTTTTGGATCAAAGACTGGGGGAAGGATTTGACTAGCTCCTGCATTCTCTGTCCTGTGCTGCCAATGTCTGAGCCTAAATTATATCCATTGGCCAACTTAGAACATCTTATTGAGGTTATTTTTTAGCACAAGTAAAATAAATAGTATCAGGTTTTGATCCTTAGGAGGAACCATTGCAAAACCGTTCTTTAGCATATCTTGTTTTTAAGACTCCAAGTCTCCATTTTCAAATCTCTGGGTCTAGAGCCAGGCTCCAAAATATATCTTGACGCATGCAAAGCAATCATCTTATCATCTTTCTACAGGAAATCGCTGAGCACCTGCTGCTTCTCCTCCTGACGCCCTCCTCATGGCAAACTAAGTAATTTCTGCACGGGCCAAGCACCTCCATCTGGCCTCAAAGAACCTTCCAGGACCTGAGAGCAACTGAGGAAAGCTCAGCCCTAGACATCAGCATGGACGCCTTAGGCTGGGGTGGCTCTGGGAGCTCTAGCTGTGGTCCAGGCACGCAGCTAGAGCAGAACAAAAGGACAATCACTGTGTCAGAGGGCTCACACTGGATGTGCCAGACTTCACATTACACTCTCAAAAGGCTAAAACAACGCTCTGGCAATTAGCACGTGTAAAGCCCTCAGCTATTTATGTCCTAGGAAATAGCTTGGATTTTTATTATTTTTGGGTTAAGCCATTCCAAACAGCAAAGCAGCAGTTATTTGTCTGCCATCTCTTGATGTGCTGTCTTGATCTCTAATCGAGGCCGAGGGGGATACATTTCCACCTTTAATCCTTCAAACTTTCTAATGCTTTCATGTACAAATGTATACAGTAACTTGGCATTAGCATTCCACAAATATGCAAATTGTCTGTCAGATTGGACAGGCTGCATGCATTTGAAGTTGTGTTGACAGCCTACAGAAAAAAGACATTCTCAGCTCAAACATGAACAAGATGTTTATATCCTTTTTCCCTAAAAACATACATTTTATGTTTTAAGCAGAGATGGGAGCAAACTGCAAAATTTGGATCAAGACATCTTTTGCACCCATAAAATTTGGGGATGTCTGCATCAGGGGATTTTGATTCAGCTGGCTCTTGGAAAGGGGAAATTCAGCTCAGATCTGGCTTATGTTCCAGCCTTCACAAAATACAGTGGGAATTTGCACATGAGCCTCTGTTTCCAAGTAGGTTAACGCATAAAAGAAGCGGCTCAGAAGGTGTCATTATACTCTAGTGAGCTTTGCAGTTGGTGGCAACAGCAGTTACCTGACAAAGCACCATCTTGCCAGTCAACAGAAAAGGAAGCTGTAGAGCCCAGCACCCTTCCTGGCCCAGGGAAAGAGAACCAGAAACAGCAGTGGGAGCTCATGGAAGCTCCTTGTGCGGGGGGCACTGACAGGCACAGATGCAAAAGGCATGGGGAGATCAATCTAGGCAACCACCTCCAGAATTCAGCCCCTCAGAGGCTCTCACCTGGGGGCTGCAGAGTCCTGCAGACTCTCCAATGGTATCAACACATGTGGGTGTCTGTGTGAACCCAGATGAACTTGTATTCTTTTTTTAAGCATATGCCCCATGTCATGCGGACTCATAAAAGCAAGGTGTTTATCTCCCTGATTTCAAAAAAATTCACAAACCAAGAATGTTGTCAGCAAGGCTACAGACAAATATCCTCTTGGACCATATATTTCTAAGTATTTTAATTCAAACAACATCTTAACTAACTACTCTAGGATCCTTGCCTTCAAATGAAGGACTAAACTCCCATTTTCTTCCAGCCTACCATGAGAGTGTAGCAAACTAGATGTCTATGGCTCTGGCATACTGTCTGATCCAGTGGAATATTATCCTAAATTGTGACTCGACATGGGAAAAAAAGCTTTTTAATGAGTGAGTGCATTGAGAGCTGTGATTCAGACAAAAACCTTATCTAACAGATGTATTTTGACACCCTGCATCTGGACATCCTGTACAAGCCATCATAAGGTCTGGACCAAATTTTTGGTACAGAGGCTTCTTCTGCAGCTCATTGAAAAATTAGTTTCAGTGAGCAAGGAATATCCCCATGACGTCAAGGTCCCAGGAAGCTAAAGAATCTGTGAAGTAATGAGTCTCTTTGGAGCACAAGCTGAAATTCTGTCAATTAAAAATCTTTCCTGTAGCAAACCGCAGATGATTTGAAGGAGTGGAAGGTTGAAAGAGGGAAGATTTAGAACTTTAAATACATTTTAGGGAAAACACTAGAGCTTTTCTGACTTCACTGTCAGAAGACCAAAGGGAAAACATTAGACTTGGGTTCCTCCAGCATTCACCAGCTAATTTCCCATGGCTGTATAAATTGGGCATGCCCATGACACCACAGGAGCTTTGATACCAACTACCTTGGCTCCTGCTGGAGCTCCCTGGGGATCCACTCTTTACTGTGCAGTTCCCACAAACCCAGCCCTAGCAACCTCCTGACTCCTTCTCATTTGCAAAGCCTGCGCTTTAGGTTTTCCATGTGGCAGGGAATGTTATGAAGCCATGAAAGCTGTGGACTCACTGGCTGCCTTTTGGTATGCATGCACTGACCAGGTTCTGGGTCGTGTGCCAGAGCTGTCTGCTGAGACACTGAGCTCTGGCCAAAGACCCTCACTTCATATTCCAGCTTGGTAAATGCCAGATAGCTGTTAACTTCATCAGGCAGGCAAAATTACTATCAGTAGGCCATCAAGCATAGAAATAAGGTCACTTCATATTTCCCAGGAGAGCCTTGGGAGGCTGGAGCTGCTGTGTGTGCCCCAGAGCAGTTGGAGAGCTTGTGAAGCTTGTGTTGGATGTATGGAATTCAATCTTAAGCTATGCCAGCCCATATTTTAGCAGCCATTTCAGAGGCCTAATTCTCCTGTATGGGTATGGATTGTTTGCCAGCAACAACAGCACTGAAAAGATCGGCAGCATCCGATGGAACACCTTCAAAGAACGTTCTTTGATAGCTTCCCAGAAGTAAAGAAAGGACAACTGGTGCCAGAAGAACAGCTCAGAATAGGAATGAGAAACCTAGCTGTAAAGAACAATAAGGGTATCAGCAGCCTGCTCTGACAAACATAATCACTTGCAGGATGAGGCCCTGGCGCTGCTGCGGTGCTGGTGATTCGTGTGGTCCTCAGGAGAGCTGACAGCAGGAACTATGCCTTTGCTTACTTTGTACAAGTAGATAACTCAGCGAGAGCGGAGAAATCATTTGACAGAGGCCAGATTCAGAAGGCATCTGAAATGTCTTTCTTTAAAGATAATCATGTTAGGAATCAAAAGGGGTCTAATGTTAGAGACTTGCCTTTCAAATGCAACAAATGATTATACCTGTCAAGATTTATGGACAGATTTATTTATGTTGACAGAGGGACCACTAATAGTTTGACAAATGAGAAGTCTTGACAGATACAACAGATATGTTCAAGTATATTTCCTCCTGTTTGAAATAGGAAATGAGTGAGTTATGACAAGCCTGTAATGTATATTGATACGACTTTTCCTAGGCTCCTTCTACAGAAGTAGATGCATTCTACAGTGCGGGATACTGATCTGGAAAGCCAGTTATAACCCTAATCATCAGTGACTCTCTATCTTCCTCCATCAAGAAAGTATTTAAAAAGGCTAATTTAGAGAAAACAGGAAAGAAAGCTTTTCCAGGTTGTGGTCCTGGATGGAAAACTTAACTTCCAAAGTAAGGCAAGAATCTAGAGGAAAGAAATATTAGGATCTCAGGAAGCTTTATATTTAGAATAATTGCTAGCCAGGGACTTTTCATGTAAATTCACAGCGAACCTAATACTTCTTCCCAGCACAGAATGCCAGGCATCATTGTACCATAGAGGCTTGTGGTCAGCTCCAGCCATGAAAGATCTATCCCAAGGACTGCTGCAGTCCTGCAGCAGGGAACAATTCCATGCTAAAATCCCTTTCAGGAAAGGTATAGAAAAGCAATCGCTATGCATTAGCATCTGATCAAAGGCCAGTCCAACAAACAAGACACCAACAGTTTCAATGGACTTTGCCTCAGGCTCTGAGATCTTTTAGGAGTTTTATGTAGGATCGTGCAACCATTACATCCCCAGCTGTGAAAGACAGAACAACCTGTTAAGTGCTGCTCTACCATGCAGCAGTCTTTAAATGCTACTTTCATTTATCAGACAGTGACTAACTCCTCATTTAAGTACAAGAATTCCAACCTTCTCACAATGTGGAAGCTCTGGACAATGCAAGCAAGGAGAGACTGGAAGGAGAATCCCACTTTGTTGCTCCAAAGGCTGCCATCCTCTCCAAACTGGGAATGTGGTAAGCATTGATGAAGCAACACTTGGTACCAGACCAGTGTCTGTCATTTGCTGTTGGTTTGGCTACCAGATCCACATTTTCAAACAACAATGGGACAAATTACCACATCCCCCAAGGCTTTACAACAAACACAAACAAGCAATTAAACAAACAAGTGCTCTTGTCACTCGGCAATTAAAGCATTTCTTGATCCCTTAATAAAAGCCAATCAAGTTTCCACATATTAATGTGACTTTGCACACTCGATCGGTTTATCGCATTAAGAGCCCATCCCGTGTCTTTGGCCGATTAAAGCCAATCTGGCTGCCCTCCCTGGAGATCCCCCCAGGAAGGGGTAGGGAACAGCCATTTTTGAGCCAGGAGTATGTCTGACATCGAAATGCATTTAACTAAAGCACAATGGGCAATGTTGTTCTCGCAAAAACATTTTGGTGTTTCAAAAAACCATTAGAGGGCATCAAGGGAGGACTGGAGTTTTGAAAAAGAATGAACCTTGACAGGCTAAACTAACTATTGCTCTTTCACCAGCATACTCACTTGCCTGGAAAACTCCAGAAGGCCTATTAATTATTTTGGGGTTGTTCATGAGAATCATCTGAGCTGGCAATTGCCAATTGCATCAGTCTGTGACATTCCAGGGGCCGACAGTGCCATCTCCTTTATATAAACCTGTTAAATTACTAACATATAGAAGTATCTCAGCTTAAAACCCATTCTCAGTCTCCTTTATCAATTTTGCATCTGGTTTTCTCTGCGGTTGAAAAACAAAGCACACCCCAAACACTTACCTCCTTGCCAGTCATTTTGTGCACGCTGTTCTTTGTTTTTAAAAAAAAGAAAGAAAGTCTGCTCTGTAATTACCAGACACAGCCGTGGGAGTGGTTAATCTTTTAAAGCAACATTATGAATTATAATACCAAGTGTATACTTCATTGTGGTAATCCTGAAGTAATGCAAGCAATATTAGCATGTTCTGGGAGGCAGAGTACTGCCAGGGGACCAGGAATGCTTGCAGGAGAAGAAAAGGGGAAGATTTCACAGTAATGAAAACGATGTTGTGTTTAGTCCCACAAGCTAAAAACAAACTAAATATTTATGATAAACGAGAAGAATAAGGAGGATTATGGTGTCATTCACTGTAGAATAAAATATTACCTAATCTAAACATTTACATAAATAGCAGAAGGATAATGCACGCTGAATTTAGATGGTTCAAAGAGAGGAGGAAATTAACTGTATCAACAGCATAAGTGTTGCTGTGCACAGTGGTGGGTGCTCCTGAGGCTCCTCACCTCTCTGTACCACAGAGGCCAGCACTGCAATGGCATTTGGGGCTACCACACCTCAGATCAGAAAGAATGGAAGACATCTTCCTGCTCTGTGATGGAAAAGCATCCAACTCCATCTAAGGAGTTTTCTGGTGTTGACCTCTACCACCTGAAGTGGGGAAAAAAAAAAAAATTACATTATCTGACAGTGCTGGCAGGCTCTAAGGGACTATCCCAAAAGGAGATGGAGCCAGCCAAGATGGGGTGTAGGCACCTGAATTCCACCCACATCCCCAGGTCCACCACTGCTGAGCTTTGATGGCAGCTGATCTGTTTGCTCTGCCAAATTTTTTTCCCTGGTGTCTCAAGCATGGCTGCAGTCAGACCCAAAAGCCTCATCTGGATGGAGCTGTCAGCTGCCCCTTCCTGCTCTACGTGATGGGCAGAAGCCACCAGTGCCCAAACTTCAGGATCTCCTCAGGACACAAAACCTGAGTTCACATCCCTCTGGCATGAAAATAGCTGTTAAAGCACTTTTCTCCCATGCTAGTTTCATGTAGCCTTGCTTGCTCTCCATCCCCATGAGTCTTTCAGGACCCTGGCAGTACCTTGAGTCCCACTAAAGCCTCTGGGTTTGTATTGGGCCAGATGTTTGTAGGCAGAGAACTCCCTGCAGGATCGTGGCTGAAGCCTTCTGAATGCAGAGGCAATGCCCTTTAACCACATCTTCCTGCAGCTGAAGCTGAATCACAGCTCTGCTTAAAATCATCTTCATTCCAGGCCTGAGTTCATTAATTAATTATATAAAATTTCCAGTTGGAAAGCCTTATTTGCATTTGGTTTGTACTGTGAAGTAGAAAATAATGCATACAAGGGAATAAACTACAGAAATTTCCAGTGATTAGGTAACATCTGAGGTAGCTTTGGTCAGCATCCTAAAGAACATAGTCAAGAGTAATGGTATTTCTGAAGAATTGGAAACCTCCTAGAGAATCCCATTGCAACACTATGACTCTCCAATAATATTTTTAAAACAATTCAGCAAACTCATGAAAACAGGTTTATACACAGTATTTCAGAAGGATCAGTCTACAAAAGTAACCATGCAGAAATAGGACTGTAATATAATATATACATCTGAATATTCCACAAAAGAAACTCAGTGGCACTTTTGGATTGAAGAATGCCAACATGAGGGAGGACACTGAGTCACTGTGGTGCTCTCCCAGCCCTGACTCAAAGCCCATAACTGAGGCTATTTTGCAAACAGACCCAAACTGGGATCCAAGCTAGTACAAGGCTGTGCATTTAAACACGAGTGGTAAACTGCTGTGCAACTGTTTGAGGGAGAATTGATTTTCTTCTGGTTGAAATGTGTGAAGATCCCATGGTTTATCTGAAGAAGTAAACCTAAAGATAACAGTTTGGTAACCCAGGGTGATGTTTACAACGGTACTGAATGTGACAGCTTTCAAAGTATTATGTATATTTCTAAGGCTGTACATGTACAGCTCTGACAGCATGTCAGTTATAATTCTTGTAAAAAATGGATGTAATTTATTATGGTTCAAATATAGAATAAACTATATAAATGCTTCACCATAAAATACTAATTTCCTCATTGCTGAGGGGCTCATCTGCATTCTAAATAGCAGTAAAGACGTTTTAATTGAATAGGTTTTTCTTCCCTTTTCCTTGTCAACATGACTGGCTAGGGTTAAAAGAGATGCACAGAACTGGAGAAAATCTCTGAACAATAAAGGAAATCTTAACCACAAACAGGACAACTATGCTACCAGAAGTTAGGGGTGAGCTGGGTTTTCATGTTCTGGGGGGGCAGCGTTGGAGGTTGCTCATGTGTGATTGATGGTACTTGTGAATAATACCAGTTGGCAGACATTAGTAACACTTTGTCTCACTTTTTGCTCAGTTGTTCACTTTTCTGCATTTGGCATGTTTTCATGTTTTTAATAGGAATTTTTCAGTCATGCATCTTTGACATGAAATAGCATGAAATGTGATGCCTCCGATTTTGAAGTATTTCCTTGCTGGCTGTATATGACATTAGTACAAAACTTATCATATGGAATTATCATCTTTGAAAGTAGCTTGCTTTTCAAGCTCCTTTATTTCCTCATCCCATGCACTGCAGAGAAATTTGTATGAATATTTTGCACTTAATTCTAATTTCATCCTAATGTATAGCCAGAGAAACTTCACTAGACTAAGCACTGGATTAAACAGGGCTAGGATTCAAAATTATCTCTCTGGTTGAACCTTAATATGAATATTGAAATTAACTACCATAAGACTTAGTACAAGGAAAAAAATGACCAGAAGAACTAAAAGAACTACTTTATTTTGTAGTAAGTTATCTATAATTTTTTACCTATCCTTTGATTATGTACAGGGCTTATGCATAAAATAAAGTGAAATCTAGAAATGAAGTTTAAGCATATGTATTTATTTTACTGAGAAACTGCATCCAGGCCCTTCCACTGAATCCTCGGATTTTCTATAAAGCTGTATGATTCTTAGTCTTCCTGGTATTCCTATTTGATTGTGCCCATGAATTTGTGAATATTACAGCCAAACACAGATGACACAGACTTAGGTTTGACCATTGACATAATTAAGCATCTTTAACATCAACTATTCTATAAGAAAACAGATACAAAAATATTCACCTACGTAAGCAGAATTTGCACTGAGGGATGACATGGTTCCACAAAACCCTGTGTTCACATGCACTTT